>NC_079200.1:31935707-32140707 GCF_029499605.1 Hyla sarda
ACCTCACCTCCTCTATATCACTATATATCTATATCCTACTAATACCTCACCTCCTCTATATCCCTATATATATCTCCTAATAATACCTCACCACCTCTATATCACTATATATATCCTACAAATACCTCACCTCCTCTATATCACTATATATATCTCCTCCTAATACCTCACCTCCTCTATATCCCTATATATATCTCCTAATAATACCTCACCTCTTCTATATCACTATCTATATCCTCCTAATACCTCACCTCCTCTATATCCCTATATATATCTCCTAATAATACCTCACCTCCTCTATATCACTATATATCTATATCCTCCTAATACCTCACCTCCTCTATATCCCTATATATATCTCCTCCTAATACCTCACCTCCTCTATATCACTATATATATATATATATATATATATATATATATATATATATATATATATATATATATCCTCCTAATACCTCACCTCCTCTATATCCCTATATATATCCTCCTAATACCTCACCGCCTCTATATCACTATATATATATATATATATATATATATCCTCCTAATACCTCACCTCCTCTATATCCCTATATATATCCTCCTAATACCTCACCTCCTCTATATCACTATATATATATATATATATATATATATATATATATATATATATATATACTCCTAATACCGCACCTCCTCTATATCCCTATATATATACTCCTAATACCGCACCTCCTCTATATCCTCCTAATACCTCACCTCCTCTATATCCCTATATATATACTCCTAATACCGCACCTCCTCTATATCCTCCTAATACCTCACCTCCTCTATATCACACTATATATATATATATATATATATATATATATATATATATATATATATACTCCTAATACCGCACCTCCTCTATATCCCTATATATATATACTCCTAATACCGCACCTCCTCTATATCCTCCTAATACCGCACCTCCTCTATATCCTCCTAATACCTCACCTCCTCTATATCCCTATATATATCCTCCTAATACCTCACCTCCTCTAGATCACTATATAATATATATATATATATATATATATATATATATATATATCCTCCTAATACCCCACCTCCTCTATATCACTATATAGTATATATATATATATATATATATATATATATATATATATATATTTCCTCCTAATACCTCACCTCCTCTATATCACTATATAGTATATATATATATATATATCCTCCTAATACCCCACCTCCTCTATATCACTATATATATATATCCTCCTAATACCTCACCTCCTCTATATCACTATATATATATATATATATATATATATATATATATACTCCTAATACCTCACCTCCTCTATATCACTATATAGTATATATATATATATATATATATATATATATATATATATATATATATCCTCCTAATACCCCACCTCCTCTATATCACTATATATCTATATCCTCCTAATACCTCACCTCCTCTATATCCCTATATATATCCTCCTAATACCTCACCTCCTCTATATCACTATATAGTATATATATATATATATATATATATATATATATCCTCCTAATACCCCACCTCCTCTATATCACTATATATATATTTCCTCCTAATACCTCACCTCCTCTATATCACTATATAGTATATATATATATATATCCTCCTAATACCCCACCTCCTCTATATCACTATATATATATATCCTCCTAATACCTCACCTCCTCTATATCACTATATATATATATATATATATATATATATATATACTCCTAATACCTCACCTCCTCTATATCACTATATAGTATATATATATATATATATATATATATATATATATATATATCCTCCTAATACCCCACCTCCTCTATATCACTATATATATATTTCCTCCTAATACCTCACCTCCTCTATATCACTATATATATATCTCCTCCTAATACCTCACCTCCTCTATATCACTATATATATCTCCTCCTAATACCTCACCTCCTCTATATCACTATATATATCTCCTCCTAATACCTCACCTCCTCTATATCACTATATATCTATATCCTCCTAATACCTCACCTCCTCTATATCACTATATATATATCCTCCTAATACCTCACCTCCTCTATATCACTATATATATCTCCTCCTAATACCTCACCTCCTCTATATCACTATATATATATCCTCCTAATACCTCACCTCCTCTATATCACTATATATATATTTCCTCCTAATACCTCACCTCCTCTATATCACTATATATATATATATATATCCTCCTAATACCCCACCTCCTCTATATCACTATATATATATATATTTCCTCCTAATACCTCACCTCCTCTATATCACTATCTATCTATCTCCTCCTAATACCTCACCTCCTCTATATCACTATATATATATATCCTCCTAATACCTCACCTCCTCTATATCACTATATATATATCCTCCTAATACCTCACCTCCTCTATATCACTGATATCTATCCCTCACAATAGTAGATATATGTATATATAAATGTCTTACCAGACGATAACAACAATCCACGGGTCTGTATCTCTCAGCTGTTTCTCTCCAGTCCACTTCCGGTTCACACGCAGTGCATTCTGGGAAGTGTAGTTTCCACCCTGGCGATCTTTACCTCTCTCTATATATTTTTATACCGATAATAACACGTTCTCGGCCTTTCATTTCCTTTCGTCACTTATGGTCCCCCCCCCGTCGGATCAGCCTCCGGCCCATAATCTCGCTCCCAGAGTTCACTATTCGCGAGTTCGGCGAACGCTGCCGAAACGGGACTACGGCTCCCATGATGCTCCGCGCGGTGGCGCCTGCGCAGTGCTGCGTCTTGGTGGCGGCAGAGCGGAGCCTTTTGTTTGGAGGCGCCATATTTCCAGAACCGGACCGGATCACGTGTACTGGCTGGCCGCGCTGCGCGCCAGTAACGGCTGCCTCGTCCGTTACGTAACGGTCCATCCCCGCCGGAGGCGCCTCCGCAGCTGCAGACCTGAGAGTCCGGGACTCCGCCAGCCGCCTTCCCTACCTCCCTCCCGAGTCTAAGACTGGTAAGATGCCGCCGCCGCCCCCCTTGCGTTAACGTTTGTAGTTTTACTCCTGTGTGAACTGGTGACTTATTGTCTCTCCCCTATAGGGTAAAGGGGGCATGTGTGGGGGGCTTCACTGGAGATCCGCATGGGGTGTAGGTTTATCTAGTGGGGGGGTCAGTGCCATTCATACTCGGTGGGCACAGCTGTGCCAGGCTGCTGGGTATAGTGTATTGCCATGGCAACGTTTTGGGAATTTGCAACTTAGTTTACAAGTGTTACCCACTTCAATGGGCCAAGGCATGGGCTGTGATGTCTCCATGTCCAGGGGGGGTTCAGCTGTGGACTACATGTACCAGCAGGCCATGCGAATGGATCTGGTTTTCTCATATTCACAAGACCAGTGCCACGCTGCTATTTTCAGTGTGGCACCGTATACTTTTAATAAGTAAATTTTTAGACAACCTGGAGCCAAGGGGGCCGTTTCTGCAATTAGTGAGCCTCCAGCTGTTGCAAAATTACAACACCCAGCATTCCCAGACAACCTGGAGCCAAGGGGGGGTGTTTCCAAAATGGTGAGCCTCCAGCTGTTGCAAAACTACAACACCCAGCATTCCCGGACAACCTGGAGCTGAGGGGGGTGTTTCCCAAATGGTGAGCCTCCAGCTGTTGCAAAACTACAACACCCAGCATTCCCGGACAACCTGGGGCCAAGGGGGGTGTTTTCAAAATGGTGAGCCTCCAGCTGTTGCAAAACTACAACACTCAGCCTTCCCGGACAACCTGGAGCCAAGGGGTGTGTTTCCCAAATAGTGAGCCTCCAGCTGTTGCAAAACTACAACACCCAGCATTCCCGGACAACCTGGAGCCGAGGGGGGTGTTTCCCAAATAGTGAGCCTCCAGCTGTTGCAAAACAACACCTAGCATTCCCGGACAGCCTTCGGCTGTCTGGGAATGCTGGGTGTTGTAGTTTTGCAACAGCTGGAGGCTCACTATTTGGGAAACGCTGCCCTAGAAAATAAGTAGCTGTGTTGCCCTTAATACAGTAGGTGCAATAGTAATAATAGGCCGATCAATGTAAAAAAAAAAAATCATCTCCAATATGGGGGTCCAAACCCTGCAGAAGTCTCCCCCATGGTGCGTGTAGTCGCAAGTCCCCCTTAGCATGTTACACCCACTAGCCACACCAGCCTGGAATCCCAAAAATGTAACCTCTGGCTTTAGAGGGTCCGAGAGATAATGGAAAGCTACGGGGTTTTCTCTAGTAACTTCTTGTTTTTGTTAAATAGCAAAATGGGGGAAACAGTTGCAGATAATAAAGCACAATCTAGTATTCTGCATATTTTCTGCCTTTTTTAGTCTAGGTTTCCACTCTTTTCCACCAAAAAATAAATAAAACTTCCCAGTCATTTTGGTGTTTCCCCCATACCCCCCAACTAGTGTGTTTCAGTCCCAGCATTTCCTCCCATTATTTCATCACGTGACTCTTTTTTATTATGGGATTTCTATTGAAGGACTGGCATATTTGATGGTGTTTACTTTTTTTTGCCTCCCTTAAAGTTTTTATTAAAAAGGGAAAGTAAAAGCATGCTGCCATTATACAAAAGTGTGATTGAACCAAAAAGAGTAACAAAATTTTTTGTAAAAATGGCAAGTGGGTTTGGTGTTTTTCCCCCCCCCCCAAAAAAAAAAAAGTAGAAAACTATCCTAAGGCGTTCCTTCTACTTTGGACCTGATCCTGGTCTTCTATTTACTTGTATTGACCTTGGGCTGGGTTCACACCTGCGTTGAGGCTACGTTGCGGATTCCGTTCAGAGTACCAGACGAGAGAGTGCAGCATTTTGTTCTGTTTTGTCTGGTGGACCGCTGCTCATTGGGGTCCGGCTTGCATTGGATCAGTTGGTCCTGGTTTTGGTGTTTTTTTTTTCCCCTCTATTTTTCTGCTCCAATGATAAAGCAGAATAGAACGAACGGTGCAGGTGTGAACACAGCCTAACAAGTGAATTTGCCATTGATTCTATTTGCCATTGCTATTTGCTATTTGCCATTCAACCGTGTTGAAAACCGCATGCATCTACTCTCCATTGAAAATCGTATGCCAAGCTGTATTGCGTCTTGTTCGGTTTTGTCGGTTTTTTTTTCCCATACCCAAAACGTAGCCTACCACGGTTTTTGGTCCGGGTGAAAAACCGTATAGTATTTTTTTTTTTTTTTTTTTTTTTCTTAAAGGAGTAGTCTAGTGGTGACCCAGTAGTGAACAACTTATCACCTATCCTAAGGATAGGGGATAAGTTTGAGATTGCGGGGGTGTGACCGCTGGGGCCCCCTGCGATCTCCTGTACGGAGCCCCGACAGCCCGCGGGAAGGGGGCGTGTCGACCTCCGCACGAAGCGGCAGCCGACACACCCCCTCAATACAACTCTATGGCAGAACCGAAGCGCTGCCTTCGGCAATCTCCAGCTCTGCCATAGAGATGTATTGAGGGGGCGTGTCGGCCGCCGCTTCGTGCGGAGGTCGACACCCGCTATCTGGCCGGAGAGCCTGGCCCCCGTACAGAGAGATCGCAGGGGGCCCCAGCTGTCGGACCCCCCGCGATCTCATACTTATCCCCTATCCTTAGCATAGGGGATAAGTTTTTCACCACTGGACTACCCCTTTAAACATGGGAGTCAATGGGAACCATACAGAACCTTATGTGTGTACAGTTCCATCCAGTTTCCACCATACGGTTTTTTACTTTGCACAGTCATTTTTCTTGGAATGTCAAACGAGTGAAACTTTATTCATAATGGAGTGAAAAGTTTAAAACGTGTGTGTGTGTGTGTATATATATATATATATCATTTAATTTTTTTTTTGTTTAGTTTTGTTTTTTAAAACTGATGCAACTGGCCATCATTTTTAAAACTGTATACAGGTAACAATTTGTACACATGTTTTGATATAGTTTAGTCAGGTTTTGAGGAATCCGTTTTTCTGCAAAAACCTGATACGGGAACTGTATTACAAAACCGTGGTGAAAGGCTGGGTTCACACCACATTTTTGCAATACAGTTCCCGTATCAGGTTTTTGATTTAAAAAAAAAACAAAAAAACGGATTCCTCTAAACTGTGTGAAAACGTGTGTGCAAATTGTTATCCGTATACGGTTTGAAAAATGTTTGGTTGCATCCGTTTTTAAGAAAAAAATAAGTTTTTAACTTTTCACTCCATTATGAATAAAGTTTCACTTGTTTGGTTGAAATTCCAAGAAAAAAAAACTGTGCAAAGTCAAAAACCGGATGGAACCGTACGCACCTGTGGTTCTCTACGCTTCCCATTGACTCCCATGTTAAAAAAAAAAATAATAATAATAATTTATACGTTTCAGTACGGTTTTTCACCCGGACCAAAAAAACCATGGTAGGCTACAGTTTTGGGTACAGGAAAAAAAAAAACGGACAAAACTGTACAAGACGCAAAATGGACACAACCTGATGCATCGTTTGGCATGCGGTTTTCAATACGGTTCAGTACGGTTTTTACGTATACGGGAACTGTATTGCAAAAACGTGGTGTGAACCCGGCCTAAGTCAGACTTGTATAACAGCGCATATGACCACATGTTTCTGTCTGACTAGGAAGCTTTTTCGTAATCGTTCTGGTATGACACATTCTACCCCCCCCCCCCCCCCCCCCCCCCGATTTTTCCCTGTACCATTAATATGTCTTTTTATCGTGTTTTTGAACATTCTTTTTCTCTCTGCACCCTACAGGATCCCCACACGAGTGAAAAACTGGCTGCTTCAGTAGGAAAAAAGCAGAACAAGAAAAAAATGGAAGAAGTCGTGGATGAAGAAGAGGAAGAATATGTGGTGGAAAAGGTTCTGGACCGGAGGGTGGTGAAAGGAAAGGTTGAATATCTTCTGAAGTGGAAAGGATTCTCCGAGTAAGTACGGCTAGGTAACGTAAAGGTGCGATTTGTCACTTCCTCTATTGCAGCAGACTATGAAATGCCTTTTTTTTGTCAGCGTTCACTGTTCTGTTGCTCTTGAGAAATCATTGTATAAATGAGAATACACACAACTGAGGCCATACTGTAGATAGCTGTCCATCGGAGGCTTGTTTGCCTAATCACCCTTTACACCGGTGTTTCCCAACCAGGGTGACCCCAGCTGTTTGCAAAACTACAACTCCCAGCATGCCCGGACAGCCGAAGGCTGTCCGGGCATGCTGGGAGTTGTAGTTTTGCAACAGTTGGAGGCACACTGGTATTGGAAACACCGCCTTAGGGTACGTTCACACGAGCGGATCCCCCAGCGCGTGTTACGCTGCAGGTCTGCCGCCGGAGGACCTCTATATGCTGCCTTTACATGTGCCTGATCAGAGAGGCAATACGCCGCTACGAGCAGACACACTGCGATGTGCGAGTTGCCATATGCAGTATACTTGCACACTCTCGGCCTAGCTCATAGAGCAGGGGGAGCAAGCGTGATGTCTGCGAGTACACCGCGCATGCGCAGCGACTCGCATCGCCTCAATGTTTCTGCTCGTAGCGGCGTATTGCCTCTCCGAGCAGGCACCTGTAAAGGCACCATACAGAGGTCCTTCAGCGGCAGATCCGCAGCGTAATACGCGCTGTGGATCCGCTCGTGTGAACGTACCCTTAGGCTGGCTTCACACCACGTTTTTGCAATACAGTTCCGTATCAGGTTTTTGATTAAAAAGAAAAAAAACGGATTCCTCAAACCCGGACTAAACTGTATCAATACGTGTATACGTTTGTAAAATGTCTGGTTGCATCCGTTTTTAAGAAGAAAAAGGATACGTTTTTAACTTTTCACTCCATTATGAATAAAGTTTTCACTTGTTTGATTGAAATTCCGAGTAAAAAAACTGTGCAAAGTCAATAGGGATCGACCGATATCGTTTTTTTTAGGGCCGATACCGATAATCTTGGGAGGTTAAGGCTGATGACTTATAACGGAACATCGGTATAAGTTATCAGCTATTTATCTCCCATCACCCCCCCCCCCCCCCCCCCAGAGACTGCCACCGCCGCCTACTTCTCTCCCCCTGCCGGTCCTTAGTCCAACCGCTGCCCCATTGCCTCCCTCATCCCCGGCTTTATAATTACCGTATTTATCGGGGTATACCACACACCGGCCTATAACACGCACCCTCATTTTACCAAGGATATTTGGGTAAAAAAAGGTTTTTTTACCCAAATATCCTTGGTAAAATGAGGGTGCGTGTGTGTGCATGCGTATACCCCGATACACCCCCAGGAAAGGCAGGAGGAGAGAGGCCGTCGCTGCCCGCTTTTCTCCCCCTGCCTTTCCTGGGCTCTAGAGCCGTGCTGCCGCCGCTTCTCTCCCCCTGGCTATCTGCGCCGCTGCCCATTCTCTCCCCCTGACTATCGCTGCCGGCGCCGATAGCCAGGGGGAGAGAAGCGGCGTCGGCAATGGGGCAGCTACACTAAAGAAAGCGATGGGCACCGCTGAAATAATGAACGTGGGTGCAAGGAGGTTGCCCAAACATTACACAATTGAAAAAAGGAGAAAAAGACTGGTAACCACAAAAAAATGCCCACCACCATATGTACAAATGAATATAAATATTACTTTATTATAAAAACCACAAAGGGAGAGACCTTTGTGGTTTTTCTAATAAAGTAATATTTATATTCATTTGTACATATGGTGGTGGGCAATGGGGCAGCGGCGCCCATAGCCAGGGGGAGAGAAGGGCCGGCAGCAGGGCTCTAGACCCCAGGGCAGGCAGGGGCAGAGAAGCCGGCAGCGCTGGCGGTCTCTGCACCTGCAAAGCCGCTGCAGATCATTGATTTAAAGCGCCCGCTTTAAATCATTGAACTTCAGCGGCTTATCGTCATATAACACGCAGATAGACTTAAGGCTAAAAAATTTAGCCTAAAAAGTGCGTGTTATGCGCCGATAAATACGGTACCTGTTCCTGGGGTCCGCGTTACTTCTGGCTCCAGCGACGGCCTGAGCTGTCACTGTGCGCACTGAAGGTGACGTCGCGTTAAGGACGTCACTCGTCATTGCACAGCGTAACACAGGACGCCGCAGGAGCCAGAAGTAGCGTGGGCCCCGGGAACAGGTAATTATAGAACCCGGGATGGGGGAGGCAATGGGGCAGCGGCGGTCTCTAGCCAGGGGGGGGGGGGCATTATCGGCGAGGTAATTGCTGATACGTCCAAAATCGTGAATATCGGCCAAACTCATAATCAATACAGTTTTTCACCCGGACCAAAATTGTGGTAGGCTACGCTTTTGGGTACGGGGGAAAAAATGGACAAAACTGTACAGGAAGCAGAATGTACACAACCGGATGCATCTTTTTGCATACAATGTAGAGTCAATGCATACGGTCTTCAATACGGTTCTGCACGGTTTTCAAATTGAAAAAGTATACGTGGTGTGAACCCAGCCTTACACATACAGCTCAGCTTTGCATGCCTGTGTTTTCAATTGGGGGGTGGAGAAGCTGTAGCCAGGCTCCAATATCTTTCTACACATTACAACACCTGGCAATGAATGGGAGTTTGATTCTTCATCTACTTCTACATATTGTCAACAATTTGCAATTTTGAATTTTTTTTTATTTAAGTTGTACCTGGCACTAAAAAATTAAAACTTTTGGCATCTCACAGGGACATGTCTAAAACTTTGGTACTTGGAGTACTGATCAGTAGAATGAGGAAGGAGAAGCACAGGCTTAAAGGGGTACTCCGGTGGAAAACATTATTATTATTATTATTATTATTTATTATATATATATATATATATATATTTTTTTTAAATTAACTGGTACTTCTATTAAAAAATCTTTACCCTTCCCAGTACTTATTAGCAGCTGTATGCTACAGAAGAAATAATTTTTCTTTTTGAATTTCTTTTTTGTGTTGACCACACTGCTCTCTGCTGGACAGTTCCTGATACGGGCATCAGGTGTCAGCAGAGCGCACTGTGGACAAGACAGAGGAGAAACTCAAAAAGAAAAAGCATTTCTTTCTCTAGCATTCAGCTGCTAAAAAGTACTGGAAGGGTAAAGAATTTTTTTTTTTTTTTTTTTTTTTTTTTTTATAAGAAGTAATTTACAAATTTGTTTAAAGGAGAACTCTGGCAAAAATGAACTCATCCCCTATCCAAGGATAGGTCTACTGGTAGATGGCACACGCTCCTTTTATTTCTATAGAAGCGCTGATAATGCCTGAGAGCTGTACTCAGGTCTTTACAGCGCTCCCGTACAAATGAACGGAACGTGTGTTGGGATCGCGGGGGGGGGGGGGGGGGGGGGTTTGGGGGGATGGGCTGTGGTCGGATCCCCTGCGATCAGCTGCTTATCCCCTATCTGGTGGATAGGGGAAAAGTTAATTTTCGTCAGATCTCCTATAGGATTGTAATTTAAAGGGTGAATCTGCATTTGTTGCGAAAATTTCTGCAACTGATTCGTGACCATAAAAATTTGAGCTAATCTATCTGCATAATGGCTTACAGTAGGAAGGGCTGAGCAGATTGATATATAACTTTCTGGACAAAAGACTTAGTATAACTTTGATTGAAATTTTTTTTTTTTATATATATATTCTTATGAGTTTAGTGGAAAGTGTCACACAGTGATAGGAACGCCCACTGGACTCCTAAGCATTGAAAGATCAGAAATGTTAATGAATAAGTTAAAAGTTATATATCTTTAAGGGTAAAGCTACTGTATATCAACCTGCTCAGCACTTGCTGCTCTATAACATAATGCAGATTGCCATTGTAAGGCGACAGGATCCCTTTAAATATCCCGTTCAGGTGAATAAAATAGATTTTCCGCTGCAGCCATTTCTGCAGAGAAGACTTGCTATATGAAGGGGGTGGATTGTTTACAATAGACTCAACTCTGAACTTATCTGCTGTTTGCAGTGAAGACAACACATGGGAGCCAGAAGAGAACTTGGACTGTCCTGATCTCATTGCCGAGTTTCTACAGTCACAGAAAAACGCCCACGAGTCAGAGCGATCGGATGGAAAGCGTAAGGCAGATTCTGATAATGAGATAGCTGCGGGTGAAGAGAGTAAGCCCAAGAAAAAGAAAGAGGAGGTAAGAATATGTAAAGAAACAAAAAGAAAAACAGCTGGAGGCATTTCCCAGCCCGGTGCCTCCAGCTGTTGCATAACTACAACTCATAGCATGCCCGGGCAGCCAGGGTGCCTCCAGCTGTTGCAAAACTACAATTCCTAGCATGCCGGGACAGCCGAAGGCATGCAGGGAGTTGTAGTTTTGCAACAGCGGGAGGCTCCCTGTCGGGAAACACTCATCTACTTCTTTCCCCTGTTTCAGTTTTATTGTCTTTTTTCACATTTTTAAAGAGCAATGGTCACTACATCAATATACCTTGGTCTGAGGCCTGTGAGAAAGAGATGATGACTCTTAAAGGAGAACTTTAGTGTTTCTCTATCGGTTCCATTGGGGGACACAGACCATGGGTGTATGCTGCTGTCTCTAGGAGGTATGACACTATGGCAACAAAAACAGTTGGCTCCTCCCAGCAGGATATACCCGCCTTCAGGCTCTGAGCTAATCAGTTTAAGCTTAGTGTCTGAAGGAGGTGGACGGGTCTGGTTTGCTCCAGACCAGGTCTTCTGTTTTTTGTTTTCCTAGTTAGGGACGTGTTAGTTTTTTATTCCTTTTCTTTTGTTTTCAGGTGGGGACTGCGGTTCCCCGTTTCCCCATTGCAAGTGAGGGGGCACAGACATTGCGTATATGCGCTGTTAACACCCCCTCGCCAACGGTCAGCACTTGGGTGGTACCTCATGGGTCCGGGTCCCCCTATTTACCTGCTCGCCTTGCTCGCGCATAGCAGCCAGGCGTGATACAGGTAACTAAAGCTGACTGAAGACTCCTTTAGGTAAGTTCTTCTGACTGAGTTAAGTACTTTCCCCCCCCCCCCCCCCCCTTTTTTCTCCATAGGTACGAACTCGCAACCTGTTTTGGCTCACCTACACTTTATGGGCTAGCCTATGCAAGGGCTGTACTTTGTTCTGGGGGAGCAGTGGCACCTGAGGGGGCATTTTTTATGGGGCACTACACTTATATGTGTGTGTGTGTGTGTGTGTGTGTGTGTGTGTGTGTGTGTGTGTGTGTGTGTGCTTGGTGCACTTCACTTATATGTGTGTGCTTGTGCTACTATGTCAGCGCCTTATATGCGGCTGTCCGCACCGGTTTACTTTTGTTTTGTTGGCAGCGCTGATAGCCACGGCGCTGCCTTGAGCCGGGCGCTTCAGCGCCGGCTTACTTTCTCTTTCACCGGCAGTCTTTGTCCGCCCGCTCTCTTCCCCTGGGCGCATAAACGGCCGTCAGGTGCGTTCGGGACAAGGAGCGGGCGCCATGACAGTTCTTTAAGGCAGTCTATAGCTCCGCCCACAGGGCTAGGAGCTCTCAGAGGCGCGAAGCAGCCTCCAATCAGCGCCGTGGGCGCGATTTTCAGTTAGGAGTCAGTTAGTGAGCGCCTTGCTTCAGGCACGCCCCTTTCTTCCTATCGGCTGGCCTGTTCACTCTCTTTCTAGCTGCTCAGAGCGAGTTCTCCTCACTGCAGCTGACAGGGGACACAGACTAGGGTGAGAAAGTTCTTAGCTCCCTTTTTTTTCTTTCTACATTATGTCCGTATCCAGAGCTGTTCCTTCCTCTCTACAGAAACCTGAAACTTCTGTGACTTACTATCTCTGTAAGCACTGTAATACCAAGATGTCTGGCTCTGCTGAGCCCACTTGCCCTGCCTGCTCCACCAGACCCCCTGGTACCCCCTGATGTCCCTTCGGTCCCGGTGGGTTCAGCCGCTCCACCAGTCTGGGTTTCTTCTCTATTCCAGTATATGGCTGACTTGACCAAAGTCTCCCGTTCGGTGGCTGAGGCCTCCCGGGAAGTGGTGTCCGCCTTGAAGGGGTCTTCCCTGCGCAGGACCTCTGGAAGGGCTCGTTCCTCGTCTCCACATACTTCATGCTCTCACAAGTGTTTTAGGGGTGCCTCGTCTGACTCTTCCATTGAGTCTTCAGATAGACGGGAGCGTTTCCCTCGTGGGTCCCGCCCCGTGGGTCCCTCTAGAGGACGTTCTCGGAGTCGCCGCTCTGCCATGCCAGAGCCGCGTACTCGGTCAGGGTCGCCCCCCTCCAGGACTGCCTCTACTCATTCTCATTCCCCTGGTGAACTGGTGGACGAGACTTCCGAGCCAGCATCTGACTCAGAGGACCGCTCGGACTCAATTGCAACGGTGAACTCTTTGGTGACAGCCCTAAGAGACACCTTTCACTTAGAGGACCCAGGACTTTGTCACTAAGGTGGTTTCCCCTCCCTCAATTTCCCGGATCTCTAAGGCGACTACACTGCCTCTGGCAGATGCCGCTGCCTTCAAGGATCCCACGGATAAGAAGGTAGAATCCTTAGCGAAGTTTGCCACTGAAGCAGCTGGCTCTTCTCTTCTTCCCATCTTCGCCTGGACATGGGTGTCCAAGGGCCTGGCAGAGTGGTGCCAAAAGCTCCACCAGGATATCTTAGCGGGATCCCCCCCCAGAGGATCTATCTGCTCTGGCTCTCCAATGCTCTAAAGCTGGGGGCTTCCTGTGCACATCTTCCATGTGGGCAGCCCGTTGTTCTGCTTTTGCTGTGGGTCACCTAGCGGCTCTCCGCAGCTCTGTGGCTTAAAGGTTGGATGGCGGATTCCGCTTCCAAAAGGTCTCTCACTGAGCTTCCCTTAACGGGCGGCCATCTTTTTGGCAAACGCCTTGATGAAATTATCTCTGAGGCAATGGGAGGTAAGAGTTCCTTGATACCTCAAAATAAGGCTCGCCCTACTTCCCAAAGCCCTTTTCCTTTCGGACCTCTGGCTCGAGCAAAGGGTCTGGGCAGGCGCCCTCGCGGGACAGGAAGGATCCCTCGTTCCGGCCACGCCCATCTGGGAAGTCAGACTCCAACCGGTCCGGCCGCTTTGCGCCCAAATCAGGCAACCGCAAGCCCACTTCTGCATGAATTGAGGCCCCCACCCGCGGTTTCTTCTCAGGTGGTAGGTCGTCTCTTGTTTTTTAGAGACATTTGGACCTCTCACATTCAGGACTCTTGGGTCAGGGATGTGGTGTCAAACGGTTACCGGATCGAATTCGCCTCCCTTCCGAGGGATCGCTTTTTTCGCTCCCGGGCTCCCCGGTCTCCTCCTCTGGCGAAGCAATTTCGAGCGGCTCTCCAGTCTCTGCTTCTTCAGGGGGTTATTGTTCCCGTTCCTCCACGGGAACAGTTTTGGGGTTTCTATTCAAATCTTTTTGTGGTTCCCAAGAAGGACTGTTCTGTGCGTCCAATTTTGGACCTCAAGCGTCTCAACCATCACCTTCTCATCCGCCACTTCCGAATGGAATCTCTCCGTTCGGTGGTGGCGTCCCTGGAACAAGGGGAGTTCCTTTCATCAGTGGACATCAAGGATGCCTACCTCCATTTGCCAATATTCCCAGGCCATAATCGGTACCTCCGCTTTGCGGTTCCAAAGGGGCACTTTCAATTTGTAGCTCTCCCCTTCGGTCCTTGCGCCAGTGATGGGCATGTTACGGTCGAGGTGAATCTCGTGCTACCCTATCTGGACGACCTTCTCATCAAGGCTCCAACCAGAGCCCAGACTCTGGAGAATCTGGACATCACTCTCCACACTCTGACTCGCTTCGGGTGGATGGTCAACTGGGACAAGTCAGTCCTCCGCCCTACCCAGTCTCTAACCTTCCTGGGACTTCAATTCGACACTGCCTCTGCCCGGATTTGTTTTCCGCCAGACAAACGTCTGGTACTCCGGTCGGGGGTCCACTCCCTTCGGTCCCGGGTATCAGTCTCCATCTGCACTTGTATGGAAGTCCTGGGTCGGATGGTGGCAACTATGAAGGCCGTACCCTTTGTCCAGTTTCATTACCGCCCCCTTCAACTGGCGACTCTTTCTCGATGGAACAGGTATCCTCTGTCCCTCGATCGTCAGATTGTTCTCCCTCGCAGGGTCAGTCAGTCTCTGCTCTGGTGGCTCCGCTCCCCCCTTCTTCTCCAAGGGCGGTTGTTTCTTCCCCTTCACTGGCAGGTTGTTACAACGGATGCCAGCCTGTCGGGCTGGGGCGGCGTGTTCAGGGATTGGACGGTTCAGGGACTCTGGTCTCCCTAGGAGACCCTTCTTCTGATAAACATATTAGAATTACGGGCGATTCTCCTTTGTCGTCTTCATTTGGAGTCCCGTCTTCAGTCCCATCCTGTCCGCGTTCAGTCGGACAACGCCACGGCCGTGGCGTACATAAATCGGCAGGGCAGCACTCGCAGCTCGACAGCCATGGCCGAGGTGACCAAGAGTCTCACCTGGGCGGAGAGCAAGGTTCTGGACATTTCGGCGATTCACATTCCGGGGGTGCTCAAATGGGAAGCGGACTTCCTCAGTCGGTCCTCACCCGACCCAGGCGAGTGGTCTCTACATCCAGAGGTCTTCGCACAACTCTGCGACCTCTGGTGCATTCCGGACGTGGACCTCTTCGCGTCAAGGCACAATCGGAAGATCCTTCCTTTTGTGTCCAAGTCCCGGGACCCTCAGGCTCTGGCCGTGGACACCCTAGTGATTCCGTGGGCGGGGTTTGCCCTACCCTATCTGTTCCCTCCTCTTCCGCTCCTTCCCAGGGTGCTGAGGAAGCTCAAGGCAGAGGACGTCCCCACCATTCTGGTAGCTCCAGATTGGCCCCGAAGGTCGTGGTACGCCGACGTAGTCAGGCTCCTGGACGACACTCCACTGCGCCTTCCGCTCCGTCCGGACCTGCTCTCTCAGGGTCCTCTTTGCCACCCCAATTTACGGTTGCTGCATTTGACGGCGTGGCGGTTGAGACCGCGGTTTTGAGGGCCCGCAGGTTCTCTTCCCAAGTCATTCACACCATGCTCAAGGCTCGTAAGCCCTCCTCTGCAAGAATTTACCACCGTACTTGGCGGTCTTATTTTCGTTGGTGTGAAGCTCAAGACTTCTCCCCGGTAACCTTCTCGGTTCCCAGTCTTCTCTCCTTTTTGCAGTCAGGGTTGGAACTAGGGTTGTCTCTCAGTTCCCTTAAAGGTCAGGTTTCGGCCCTTACTGTTGTTTTCCAGCGGCCCCTGGCTTCTAATTCTCATGTCCGGACTTTCCTTCAAGGAGTGACGCATGCTGTTCCTCCTTATCGGTCACCCTCTCCCCCTTGGGACTTGAATTTGGTTCTGAGTGCCCTCCAGGGTGCACCCTTTGAGCCCCTTAGAGAGGTGTGTCTCCGCCTCCTTTCTTGGAAAGTGGCGTTTCTTGTTGCTATTACCTCCATCCGGAGGGTGTCTGAATTGGCAGCTCTCTCCTGCCGTTCTCCGTTTCTGGTGATCCACCAAGACAAGGTTGTTTTCCGGCCAGATCCCTCCTTTTTGCCTAAGGTGGTTTCGGCCTTTCATCTCAATGAGGACATTGTCCTCCCGTCTTTTTGTCCTGCTCCTTCTCATCCTAAGGAGCGCTTACTACACAAGCTGGATGTAGTTCGGGCTGTTCGGTCTTATCTCTCCATCACTTCTTCGTTTCGTCAGTGTGATTCCTTTTTCGTCCTTACGGAAGGACGTCGCAAGGGACAACCCGCTTCTAAGGCCACCATTTCTCGGTGAATTCGGTCTGTCATTTCGGAGGCCTATCGCTGTAAGGGGAAGATTCCTCCTTTCAGGGTTGTGGCTCATTCTACCCGTTCTTTTGGGGCATCCTGGGCTTTCCAGAATAGAGCCTCGGCCTCGCAGATTTGCAAGGCGGCTACCTGGTCGTCTTTGCACACTTTCTCTAGGTTTTACCGAGTTCATACCTTCGCATCGGCTGATGCTAGTCTGGGCCGTAAAGTGTTGCAGGCGGCAGTGGAATGGCCGTCTGCCTGAATGCTTATCTGCCCACCCAAGGGATGGCTTTGGTACGTCCCACGGTCTGTGTCCCCCCAATGGAACCGATAAAGAAAAGGAGATTTTTTTTTTTTTTAACACTTACCGTAAAATCTTTCTCGAAGTATCCATTGGGGGACACAGCTCCCACCCTTTGGGGATTTTCCTTTGTTCTCTGTCTGAGGGTGTGTTCAGTTATGTTTTTTTTTCTTCTGGTTCTCGGACAGTTTTGGGTTTTTCTTGACCTGTTAGTCTCCTCCTATTGCTCTGGAACTTAAACTGATTAGCTCAGAGCCTGAAGGCGGGTATATCCTGCTGGGAGGAGCCGACTGTTTTTGTTGCCATAGTGTCATACCTCCTAGAGACAGCAGCATACACCCATGGTCTGTGTCTCCAATGGATCCTTCGAGAAAGAGATTTTACGGTAAGTGTTAAAAAATCTCCTTATGCCCTGGCTGCCGGAAATTTTTTTTTATTTAAAGCATCAGATCCTACAAAAATAAGTTACTCAGTACCTAATCCTGACCATGTACATCTAATTTTATGCCTCTTTCACCTATATTTATTATAAGAAAAAAAAAACTTTTTCATTAGCTCAGTGTTAGAAATCCTCTCAGGGGAAGGAGGTGTGTCTGTCCTTGTGGTGGGAGGTGATTGGTGTTTAATGGGAGGAGGCATGTCCGTCCTTGTGGTGGGTGGTGATTGGTGTTTTTAGTGGGAGGGGGTGTGTCCCTTGGGGGGGTTGAGTGGTGGAAGGTAAGTTAATATTTAACCCCTTAAGGACGCAGGGTTTTTGCATTTTCATTCTTTCCTCTTCACCTTCTAAAAATCATAACGCTTTCAATTTTGCACGTAAAATTCCATATGATGGCTTATTTTTTTGCGCCACCAATTCTACTTTACAGTGACATTAGTCATTTTACCCAAAAAATTTCATTTGTAAATTTTGGGGGCTTCCGTTTCTACGCAGTGCATTTTTTGGTAAAAATGACACCTTATCTTTATTCTGTTGGTCCATACGGTTAAAATGATACCCTACTTATATAGGTTGGATATTGTCGTACTTCGGAAAAAATTATAACCACATGCAGGAAAATTTATACGTAAAAAATTGTCATCTTCTGACCCCTATAACTTTTTGTTTATTTTTTTGCGTACGGGCCGCCGGTATGAGGGCTAATTTTTTGCGCCGTGTTCTGAAGTTTTTATCTGTACCATTTTTATATTGATCGGACTTTTTGATCGCTTTTTATAAATTTTTTCATGATTCAGTGACCAAAAATGTGCTATTTTGGACTTTGGAATTTTTTTGCGTGTACGCCATTGACCGTGCGGTTTAATTTAACTATATATTTTTATAGTTCGGACATTTCAGCATGCGGCGATACCACATGTTTATTTTACAGTTTTTTTTTTTAGTTTTTTTTTATGGGAAAAGTGGGGTGATTCAAACTTATTAGGGAAGGGGTTAAATTACCTTTTTGTTAACTTTTTGTTTTTCACTTTTAATTTTTTTTGCAGTGTTATAGCTCCCATAGGAGCACACACTGATCTCTTATGCTGATCCCTGCAAAGCCATAGCTTTGCACGGATCAGCGAGATAGGGGCTCGATTGCTCAGGCTTGGAGCAATCAAACCCCGATCGGACGCCGTGGAGACGGGTAAGGAGAGCTCTGCTTGCGTCCTAGCTGATCAGGACATCGCGATTTTATCGCAATGTTCCGATTAGCCCGACTGAGCTGCCGAGAAGCGTTTACTCACCCTTTCAGACGCGGCGGTCAACTTTGATCGCGGCGTCCGAAGGGTTAATAGCGCGCGGCACAATGATTGGTGCCGCACGCTATTAGCCCAGGGCCCCAGCTATCATTAGCAGCCGGGACCGACCCGGTATGATGCGGGGTCACGCCCTACGTCCTTAAGAGGTTAATTTTTATTCTGGCATCCTGGGCATAAGGGATGCAAATAGTTTTTCACTGGAGTTCTCCTTTTAATGTAGTAGGGTCTATTTACACACACCACAATTTCAATTATGCAAATTTAGAATAATTTAATTTACATAAATGTATTGCCTGTACTAAGACACTATTCACACTGTTAGTAGTGTACAGCTGAAGTATTCTTAAGGAAGATTCCTGGTGTATAATGCAGACGGAAGGTTTGTTGCCCATAATATCCCCCCACCCCACCCCCTCTATAGCAAATATGCCCTCGCTTCTCACAGCTGCCAGGCTGGGAGGGGACAGCAAGGAGAGGCTATGTTGTAAGCAATCTCCAGCGCACATCCATAGAGGCAGGCTCCCCGCACACAGGATGCCTGCATACTTCACACTGTTATCATAGACCTGATCTGTGCTGCTTATATTGGGAGAGGGGGTACCCTGTGTTAATGATCTATTGAGTGTGGGGGAGTGCTATAGGTCTACATCCTGCAGCAGCACTGGCTCTCTAAACCAGTGTTTCCCAACCAGGGTGCCTGCAGCTGTTGCAAAACTACAACTCCCAGCATGCCCGGGCAGCCAACGGCTGTCCGGGCATGCTGGGAGTTGTAGTTTAGCAACAGCTGCAGGCACCCCGGTTGGGAAACACTGATCTAAACAGAAGGCTTCTACTAGGGATCGACCAATTATCGGTATGGCCGATAATCACGATTTTGGGCATTATCGGTATCTGCAATTACCTTGCCGATAAGCAGATAATGCCCCACCGCACCGCGTCGCACCCCCACCGTAGTGCTGGGCGGTATACCGGTATGGATTTTTGCCCATACCGCTATACCGGTCGGGCCCCTCCCCCACCCTCCGAGTCAATAAAAATAAACTTACCCGTAATGGGGGTGGTCCGGGCCATCCATCCTTCCTGTAGTGTCTGGCGGCATTCCGGGTGGAGGGTGCACCGGTACGGGCTGTCCTTCTCCCGGGGTCATCTTCTCCACTCCGGGCAGGCTCCGGCCTAGTACACTGCATAGACGCCGCTACGCCGTGACGTCAGGTGCGTCGCTGCGCAGCGGCGTCCATGCAGCGTACTAGGCCGGAGCCTGCCCGGCGTGGAGAAGATGACCCCTGGAGAAGGACAGCCCGTACCGGTGCACCCTTCACCCGGAACGCCCCCGGACACTACAGGAAGGAAAAATGGATGGCCCGGACCACCCTGACAGGTAGGGGGAGAGAAGCGGGTGGTGGCGGCGCCCGCTTTAAATCAATGACCTGCAGCG
Organism: Hyla sarda; assembly: GCF_029499605.1. NCBI lineage: Eukaryota > Metazoa > Chordata > Amphibia > Anura > Hylidae > Hyla > Hyla sarda. Next base: position 31,955,872 of record NC_079200.1, read on the forward strand.
GTGTCGAGGGGGGATAAATAGCCGATAACTTATACCGGAATATCTGTATAAGTTATCGGCTATCGGCCCTAACCTCCACAGATTATCGGTATCAGCCCTAAAAAACGATATCGGTCGATCCCTAGCTTCTACCACCCAGCTTTACTATGTTCCAGCCGTGTTTCACCATTTCCTGCACTTCTACTGCATGCAATTGGAAGTGCAGGACTGGTGTGTATGAAAGAATAAAACACGGCTTATACAACTTGTGATCGGTGAAGGGATGGTTGGGGGTAGAGATGAGCGAACTTACAGTAAATTCGATTCGTCACGAACTTCTCGGCTCGGCAGTTGATGACTTATCCTGCATAAATTAGTTCAGCTTTCAGGTGCTCCCGTGGGCTGGAAAAGGTGGATACAGTCCTAGGAGACTCTTTCCTAGGACTGTATCCACCTTTTCCAGCCCACCGGAGCACCTGAAAGCTGAACTAATTTATGCAGGATAAGTAATCAACTGCCGAGCCGAGAAGTTCGTGACAAATCGAATTTACTGTAAGTTCGCTCATCTCTAGTTGGAGGCCTTGAAGCCCAATGTATCCAACGAAATACAAGGGAAATGTCAGCTTACTCCCTGTCCTCCTGGAGGGGCGCACAGCATACTAATAGGTGCAGCGAGGTACATCGAATACAGGAGAGGAAGAAATCCAGCGCTCAGGTGAGGGTCCTGTGTAAAAACTTTCGTTTATTTAGGATTGACTAAAATAACGACCACCCCCCCCTACACACACACACACACAGGACACTTGATTGAGGGCTGGATTTCTTCTTCACCTGTATTAGATCTGCCCCATTTTGAAAACAGCTCTTAACCCCTTAAGGACCAAGCCAATCTTAACCTTAAGGACCAGGCCAATTTTATTTTTGCATTTTCGTTTTTTCCTCCGTAACTTTTTTACATTTACATCTACAGACCCATATATGGGCTTTTTTTTTATTTTTTATTTTTTTTTTGCGTGACCAATTGTACTTTGTAATGAAACCGCTCATTTTACCATAAAATGTACAGCGAACCCAAAAAAAAGTATTTTTTCAGGGAGGAAATTTAAATGAAAACCACAATTTTGCACATTTTTGAAGGTTTCGTTTTTGCACTGTACAATTTACAGTAAAAATGACGTGTTCTTTATTCTGTGGGTCAATATGATTAAAATGATACCCATGGCTAGATACTTTTATATTTTTGTACCGCTTAAAAAAAAAAAAAAAACTTTGTACAAAATCAGTAATTTAAAATTGCCCTATTTTGACAACCTATAACTTTTTTTTCATTTTTCTGTATATAGGGCGGTGTGGGGCTCCTTTTTTGTGCCGTCATCTGTACTTTTTATCAATACCACATTTGCACATATAAAACTTTTTAGATAATATATTAAAACATTTTTGGAATAAAATGTGATTAAAAAAAAGCCGCATTTCATGATTCTTTTTATTTAAGTTTACGCCGTTCACCGTACAGAATCATTAACATTATATTTTGATAGTTCGGACATTTATGCACGCGGCCATACCAAATATGTTTTATATATTTTATTTTTATTTTTTTAAATGTAAGCTTTTTGGGGGTAAAATGGGGAAAAACTGACAATTGTCATTTTTATTGGGGGAGGTGATTTTAAACTTTACTGTTTGTTTTTACATTTTTCAACTTTTTTTTTTTAACACTTTTTATGTCCCCATAGGGGACTATCTATAGCAATCATTTGATTGCTAATACTGTTCAGTGCTATGCATAGGACATAGCACTGATCAGTATGATCGGCGATCTTCTGCTCTGGTCTGCTCGATCTCAGACCAGAGCAGAAGACATCGGGAGATGGACGGAGGCAGGTGAGGGGACCTCCGTCCGCCATTACAGATGATCGGATCGCCGCGGCAGTGCTGCAGGAAATCCGATCATCTATTTTAACATGCACATTGCTGCAGATGCTGTGATCTGTACTGATCACGGCATCTGACGGGTTAATGGCAGACATCCGCGCGATCACGGATGTTGGCCATTACCGGCGGGTCCCGGCTGCTGATAGCAGTCGGAACCTGCCGTGTATGACGCGAGCACCCCTCCGATGCTCACGGTCATGCACAGGACTTAAACGTACGTCCTGGTGCGCAAAGTACCGCCAAGCCAGGATGTATATTTACGTCCATGGTCGTTAAGGGGATAAAGAAGTCTTGTGGTGAAAAACTACCTGCAGGATTGGGGGTAAGTTTTAGATTGCGGGCCCCCACGATCTCCTGTATGGAACCCCAGCTCTCCCCGGGAGCAGAGTCATGACCCCCGCCTGAAGAAGGGGCCACTATGCCTCCTCCATATAGCTCTATGGGAGAGCCGAAGATAGCTGAACAACTCTCCCATAGAGATATGGAGGGGTCGTGACGTGCTGTGGGGCCTCACCAGTCGGACCCCCTGCAATCTAGAACTTTTCTCATCCTGCAGATAGTTTTTCCCCTCAAGACTTCTCCTATAATAGAGAGATCTATATCTGGATACAATAATGCAGTACACTATTCCTATACAAATAAACATACAGGTGGAGATTTATCAAAACCTGTCCAGAGGAAAAGTTGTAGTTGCCCATAGCAACCAATCAGATCGCTTCTTTAATTTTGCAGAGGCCTTGTTAAAAATGAAAGCAGCGATCTGATTGGTTGCTATGGGCAACTGGGCAACTTTTCCTCTGGACAGGTTTTGATAAATCTCCCCCACAGAGCGCACTCAATCAGGTGAATGGGGGCAGTATATTTACTGTATGTACAAGTACCTGTCAGGTGACAAGCAAGAGGACAGTCAGTTACAGGGCAATGATATCACACAAACTATGGTGATGATTTTACATGCAATTCATTTTCTCCCTATTGTAAGCCATGTCTTTAGACCTCTGAAATGCAGCTATAGTGTCTAAGTACCTTGTGGTGTAAGTATTCTACATTAGCGAACACTCTCCTCCCTACTACAGGTTGAGAAGCCTCGTGGTTTTGCTCGAGGATTAGATCCAGAGAGGATTATCGGAGCCACAGACTCCAGCGGAGAGCTGATGTTCCTGATGAAATGGTAAGTGTTGTCTGTTCTGCGTATGGATCTCATTATTGGCAGTATATAAGAGAATATGACTCTTTTGCTTACTATATTCATTTAGTTCACCAAACAGTAATGTTATCTTTCTTACAAATAACCTACAGGAAAAGTTCAGACGAAGCTGATCTCGTCCCAGCAAAAGAAGCCAATGTGAAGTGTCCCCAAGTGGTGATTTCATTCTACGAGGAACGGTTGACGTGGCATTCCTACCCAACAGAGGAAGAAGACAAAAAGGAAGACAAGAACTAAAGGCCACACAAAGCGGTTATTAATAGGGATGAATGGTGGGTCCTATGGCAGAGGGAAGAGGGTGGGAGGACCCCTACAGGATCCAGTCTTTCCTGCAGCCAAAAAGATGTTTTATATGTAACGCCCAGGAGACACTGCACCTTATGCCCCCGCTCCTCCTCCTCCTCACTAGTGTTACAAACTCTGCATTTTTACCAAGTAGCATGTATTGTTTGGCTATTAGTGATATCTGTCAAAAAAAGACATTGGGTTACTCAGGGTGGGTGGGGGAGAACTTTTGTTTTTTTAATTTTTTAATCTTTGAACGAAGAAAGGAAAACATGTTGCCAAAAGATAAAGTTGTTGCAATGTGTTATTGTCACCGTTCAGTGTTTGGCTGCTTCCCGGGGGCATTGACTTTGCCACCATTCAGGCAGCTGCAAGGACCTCACAAGACAGACATGCTACCTAATAGATGAGGGAGTTAGCACGTTCCTTCATCTATTTGTTTGAAATTGGGGGGGTCCGTTTTTAAGGGATGGTATGGGCAAATTGTGAATTTTTAAAGTTACTGGGAGATGGTGCTGTCCATGTGAATCTTATTTTTTTTATTTTTTTTCTCATGTATCTCCTCAACGTCTCGAGCAGGAAGCCTTAGGTAGCCAGTATTCTGAAGATAGCGGGTTACATAGGAGCTGCTGCTTTCTTGTATAAACCTGTCATTTGTAGTTTCTTTTTTTCTTTATTTTAATTTTTTTCTACAGTAGCATGTGTTTTAGGTTTTGTGCAAACTTTTATCATATGTAAAGTAAAATTTAGACAGCATTTTTGTCAGTCAGTTGTCCTAATAAAACTTTTAGATTTATAAATACTTCTCTTTTGCCTCTTTCATTAGCTGCAGTTTCAGAATCTACTCTCACAGTAAAAGTATGAATAGCCGGCACTCACCACATCTTCATAATGTCTTCTTTATTAATACTCAAACATTTTCGGGGAGGACAAACGGGTGTACAGCAAGTAAGGCTGCGTTCACACGGCTGTCTAGACCCATCTCCTTCTTCTCGCGTCAAAAAAAAAAAAAAAAACTGATGCAAACGGATGATATCTGTTGATATCCCCTTTGGATCCGTTATTGTTCATTTAATAAACCCCCCAAAAAAAAATGTTTTTTGTTCTGAGCATGCTCAGAAGTAAAAACGGATTGAGGCAAATGGATGACATAAAAGGCTCATCCTTTTCCCATAGACTTCAATGTTAAATTTACTGTAACTGTTTTTCTTCCGGTTTTGTGACGGTCTTTTCTCCCGTCAATAAATAAAAATGGAAATGACTGATGCAAACGGATGTTATTTTACAACTGTTTGTAATCCGTTTACAAGCTGCAACAACGGAACCTACACGGGGGGGAAAAAACGGTGACAGACGGCTGTGTGAACGCACCCTAAGGCTACAGCAGCCGTTTCGCGCACACTAGTGCAGTGGTCTTCAACCTGCAGACCTCCAGATGTTGCAAAACTACAACTCCCAGCATGCCCGGACAGCCATCGGCTGTCCGGGCATGCTGGGAGTTGTAGTTTTGAAACATCTGGAGGTCCGCAGGTTGAAGACCACTGCTCTAGTGCTTCATCAGGCCTCTTCATACTTCTACCGTGAAGGTTTATCGGAGCACTACTGGACTTCTAGTCACCGCACCGCTGTACACTCCTGTATATGCATATATCTTCTGAGATATACACCTGGGCGGTATTAATCTAGCAGACCTGTATGTCTCATGTCAGAATATACTTTAGCTCAGTGATTCCAAACCTGTGGCTCTCCAGTTGTTGCAGAACTACAACTCCCAGCATGCCTGGGAAATGGAAATTTGCCACAAATTAGCAGAGTCTGGAAAAGCTATACAAATGTAGAATAAAAGCGCTGTGGGGAAAGTCACAAACTTTAGTCTCCTATGCAGAGTTATATATCTACCTGGTACTGAAGTCCTATTTCCTTGCAATCTTAACAGAGTATAAATTAGAAGAAATTATGCTAAATAACAGTGTTTGTAGCTCTACTGATTGACTTGTAAGTACGCTGCATTCCAAGGCCGCTGTTTCACTGGTATTAGTAACAATGCCTTGGCCACAACATGCAGGGATGGCCTCATCCGTATGTGGTAACCACAGTATTACAGCCTACCTGATCACCGAAACCTTCAGATCACTAAAACTAGTTACTGCAAATGACAGGAACACTTTAAAGTTTGTTTGCACTGGACAAGTTGCTGCACTGGAATGAAAGTGTGTGTGTGTATATGTTTGTTTATATTAGGGATCGACCGATTATCGGTTTGGCCGATATTTACGATTTTGGACATTATTGGTATCTGCAATTACCTTGCCGGTAATGCCCTGCTCCCACCGCCCCGGTCAGAGACCGACGTCGCCGCTGCCCCATTGCCTCCCCCATCCCCGGTTTTATAATTACCTGTTCCCAGGTTCTGCGATATTTCTGGGTCCTGCGTCCTGTTACTCTGTGCGCAGCGCAATGACGAGTGATGTCCTCAACGCGACGTCGCCGCTAGTGCGCACAGTGACTGCTCAGGAGGACGCTGCAGGAGCCAGAAGAAGCGTGGATCTCGGGAACAGGTAATTATAAAACCAGGGATGGGGGAGGCAGTGGGGCAGCAGTGGCGGTCTCTGGCCGGGGGGGCGGTGATAGGACTCAGGAGGACCCCAGGAGATGCAGGCGGAGAGAAGCGGGTGGTGGCGGCCTCTGGCACTGCAAAAGCTGCTGCAGTTCGTTGATTTAAAGCACCCGCTTTAAATCGATGATCTGCAACGGTGTCGCTGGGGGGGGGATAAATAGCCGTTAACTTATACCGGAATATCGGTATAAGTTATCGGCTATCGGCCCTAACCTCCACAGGGTATCATTTATCAAGCTTTTATGGTGTAAATTTGTTGCACCCGCGTTAAGTTTGCGACTTTTTGCTGAAGTGATTTTGACTAAAATTACTTAGGCTTCTTTCACACTGCCGTTGTGACCCAGCAGGCAGCGGATGTTAGGAAAAGGAGGGGAGAATAGTGGGAGACAAATTACTGCATGTGCTGCTTTTTTCTCCCAACGGACCCCATTATAGTCAATGATTGGGACCCATCCTGATAACGACATTAAAGGGGTTCTCCGGTGCTTAGACATCTTATCCCCTATCCAAAGGATAGGGGATAAGATGCCTGATCGCGGGAGTCCCGCCGCTGGGGACCCCCGGGATCTTGCACGCGGCACTCGATTTGTAATCAGTCCCCGGAGCGTGTTCGCTCCGAGTCTGATTACGGATGACCACAAGGCCGGCGGCGTGTGACATCACGCTCCGCCCCTCAATGCAAGCCTACGGGAGGGGGCGTGATAGATGTCACGCCCCCTCCCATAGACTTGCATTGAGGGGCGGAGCGTGAAGTCACATGCCGCCGGCCTTGTGGTCGCCCGTAATCAGACTCGGAGCGAACACGCTCTGGGGACTGATTACAAACTGGGTGCCGCGTGCAAGATCCCGGGGGTCCTCAGCGGCGGGACTCCCGCGATCAGGCATCTTATCCCCTATCCTTTGGATAGGGGATAAGATGTCTAAGCACCGGAGTACCCCTTTAAAGGCATAGAGAGCCTAACAGCCGTTTTTAGTTGGGGCACGACAGGCGCAGTGTGAAATAAGCCTTATATACAGACTTGCATTTTCACTTTGCAGTGGTTAGTTTTATGACGTGCGACTTTTCTTTAAGAAAAAAAAAAACTGCTGTAAAAAGTCACAGCGCACAAAAGTAGCAGATGAGGAATTAAAGTGGTGCACTGAAGTGGAATTTTGTTTAAAAAAAAAGGCTGATTGTGGGGGTCCCACCGCTGGGAACCCCTGCAATCTCTCCTGCAGCTCCATGCCTGATGAAGGGCGATACAGGGGTGTCACGGCCCAAGCCACTCCCATAGACTTGTATTGAGGGGGCGGGGCCGTGACATCAGGATACTCCGGCCCCTGTATCGCCCATCATCAGGCATGGAGCTGCAGGAGAGATTGCGGGGGTTCTCAGCGGCGGGACCCCCGCGATCAGACATCCCCTATCCTTTTTGGATAGTGGATAAGATGTCTAGGCAGAGTACCCCTTTAAGGACAGACCCATTTTTTACCTTAATGACCAATTTTTTTTTTTACATTTTTTATTTGACATGTCTCTAAACAGTAATAACGTTTGTCGCGCGAATCTGAGATTTTTTCGTGACATATTTATTGTACTTTATAAAAGTGGGGCATTTTTGTTCATAAAAGTGGGGCATATATTGTGAAAAACTGGAAAAATGTCTTTTTTTTTATGGTGTTCACTGTGCGGTAAAAGTGATGTTCTTTTTATTCTGTGGGTCGGTACGATTATGGCGATATCCATTTTATATCGCTTTTTATGTTCTTTTTCCTATTCTGAGTAAATTTCTTTTTTTCCCTTTTCTGTGTTTTCCGACAGCCGTAACTTTTTTTATTTTTCGTCCGACACCATTGAGTGAGGGCTTACTTTTTATTGGTATAATTTTTGCAATACATGCTACCTTTTGCGCTTTAGTCCGCTATTTGTATCAAAATTGGCGAATTTTGTGCTTTTTTGTTGTTTATTACGGCATTCACCGTGCGGGATAATTTACATTGTAGCTTTATAGTACACTTCATTACGGACGTGGCAATACCTAGTATGTATATGATTTGTGGGCCTCTTATTGGGAAAGGGGCTTTATTTTTTTTTATATTTCATATGTTTTGTGAAGAACCTTTTTTATTTTTTCACTTTTTACAGGTTATATTATGCTGCAATACATTTGTACTGCAGCATAGTATAACCTGATGAGCTGCACACACCACAGCCTATGGCTGGATCTCACAGGCTTCCATAGCTGGCAGATAGGAGGCCATCAGCTGGTCTCCCGCTGCCATAGCAACCAATGGCAACCCGCAATCGAATTGCGCGGCACCACTGTTGGAGCACCCTCCCCCTGTCAACACCATAGATGCCGTGATCTATGGGGTTAATGCTGCCGGGATCGGCACGATCGCGACCCCGGCTGTGATTGACACCTAGGACCCGCCGCCGATCTCCTGAGCTGCGCGCGGCAGAGCAGGACGTATGCATACGTCCCAGCACGCTAACATGTCGGGTACTGGGACGCATGCATATGTCCTGTAGCGAGAAGGGGTTAAAAACCTGTCTAACATCAGTGCACCTACTTTGATTAATGTCCCCCATGCTCTTGGCATGCTCTGATATCCAGTGTGGATAGATGTACTGCATGCTGGGAGTCAGTTGTTGAGGCGGCCGTCCAGCACCCATCAAATACACTGCTCAAAAAAAAATAGGGAACACTTAAACAACACAATGTAACTCCAAGTCAATGACACCTCTGTGAAATCACACTGTCCACTCAGGAAGCAACACTGATTGACAATCAATTTCACATGCTGTTCTGCAAATGGAACAGACAACTGGTGGAAATTATAGGCAATTAGCAAGACACCCCCAATAAAGGAGTGGTTCTGCAGGCGGTGACCACAGACCACTTCTAAGTTCCTATGCTTCCTGGCTGATGTTTTGGTCACCTTTGAATGCTGGCGGTGCTTTCACTCTAGTGGTAGCATGAGACGGAGTCTACAACCCCCACAAGTGGCTCAGGTAGTGCAGCTCATCCAGGATGGCACATTAATGCAAGCAGTGGCAAGAAGGTTTGCTGTGTCTGTCAGCGAAGTGTCCAGAGCATGGAGGCGCTACCAGGAGACAGGCCATTACATCAGGACACTGTAGGAGGGAAACAATCTAGCAGCAGAACCGCTACCTCCGCCTTTTTGCATGGAGGAGCACTTCCAGAGCCCTGCAAAAGGACCTCCAGCAGGCCACAAATATGCATGTGTCCACTCAAACTGTCAGAAACAGACTCCATGAGGGTGGTATGAGGGCCCGACATCCACAGGTGGGGGGGGGGGTTGTGATTATAGCCCAACACCGTGCAGGACATTTGACATTTGCCAGAGAACACCAAGATTGGCAAATTCGCCACTGGTGCCCTGTGCTCTTCACAGATGAAAGCAGGTTAACAATGAGCACATGTGACAGACGTGACAGAGTCTGGAGACGCCATGGAGAACATTCTGTTGCCAGCAACATCCTCCAACATGACCGGTTTGGTGGTGGGTCAGTAATGGTGTGGGGTGGCATTTCTTTGGGGGGCCGTACAGCCCTCCATGTGCTTGCCAGAGGTAGCCTGACTGCCATTAGGTACCGAGATGAGATCCTCAGACCCCTTGTGAGACCATATGCTGGTGCGGTTGGCCCTGGGTTCCTCCTAATGCAAGACAATGCTAGACTTCATGTGGCTGGAGTGTCAGCAGTTCCTGCAAGAGGAAGGTATTGATGCTATGGACTGGCCCGCCCGTTCCCCAGACCTGAATCCGATTGAGCACATCTGGGACATCATGTCTCGCTCCATCCACCAACGCCACGTTGCACCACAGACGGTCCAGGAGTTGGCAGATGCTTTAGTCCAGATCTGGGAGGACATCCCTCCGGAGACCATCCACCACCTCATCAGGAGCATGCCCAGGCATTGTAGGGAGGTCGTACGGGCACGTGGAAGCCACACACACTACTGAGCTTCATTGTGACTTGTTTTGAGGACATTACATAAAGTTGGATCAGTCTGTAGTGCGGTTTTCCACTTTGATTTTGAGTGTGACTCCATATCCAGACCTCCATGGGTTGACACATTTGATTTCCATTGATAATTTTTGTGTGATTTTGTTGTCAGCACATTCAACTCTGTAAAGACGAAAGTATTTCATACGATTAGTTCATTCAGATTTAGGATTTGTTATCTTAGTGTTCCCTTTATATATATTTTTTGAGCAGTGTATGATACTTGCTAGGTGTCAGATGGTTGCCTTTGTACTGTTTAGCCATTTCTCCATGCCTGATGTGAGGCTATGATTGGATGACATCTTCAAATGCCCAGTAGGCTCTTACAAGTGTGTCAATTGGTGCCAGAAGCAATGTATTATAATGTACTGACACAGACCATGGCAATGTTCACATAACTAGGGAAAAAATGTAATTAAAATAATTAACTTCTTATGCTTTCCAACCAGCGTGGCTCCAGCTGTTGCAAAACTACAACTCCCAGCATGCTCTAAATGAATAAGCTGTCTTAGCTTTCTCAACCAGTCTGCTTGCTTGACTCTTAATTTGCGAAATTATATTACTTGTATGTATCAAGTTTCATTTTCTAGGAATTAAAGAAAAAATAATGTAGTAGGCTTGGGGTGAAGCAGGGGGATGTGCATGGCTGCAGCTATCTGCTATGGATAGAAGCATGACTAGTATACACGCTACACATTAATCACACGCTTTCCTGTGACAGCTGTATCCCCAGCCTGACTGTACGGGGAAATCCTAGCACCTGCTCTCCTGTCAGAAGACCCTGTGCTTGTGGTATCTGTTTCTGTTGGCACCACTCATTTTAACCCGAATTCTGCAAACCACAGGAACTTTAATTTAATTCCCTTTTATCACAAGGAAAAGACACCCCACCACATGGCTCTCTCGCTGTTGGTAATGCACTCTGGGCTGTATTAAAGTTGTGCTGCCCTAGGCCCGACTAAACACGTGCATCCACATGAAACTCCATTCCCTTTATCAAGATCACCACCTCCCTTCCTCCATTGGCCACCACCTTCCCTCTTTATGCTCCACCTTTACACTATTTAAGGGGGTTATTTTAGTACATACCTGCCAGACAGTAATGGCCATGCTTAGGAAAAATCTGTGCTTTTCTTGGGGCTAAATGGCTATGTTGTGAGTTCACCATAACACTGAGGATCTTTTTTTGAACTAGCCATTTCCGGTTAGAGTTCGTTCCCTTAAACTACAAGTCCCATAATTCCATGTTTGTAAGTGTAAAGTCACTTTTCTCCCTCCCACACATCGGCCACCCAACCCACTGAAACACACCTGTGATCCTTTCCATGCAATAGACCAGTGTTTTCTAACCAGGGTGCCTCCAGCTGTTGCAAAACTAAAATTTTTGCTAAATAATCTCCTGCCCACCCATCGGTCGCTTCACCCATTGAAGCAAAGACAGGCCCCATTTGACTTGTGATGTAATGTCTCAGGCCGCACTGCAACCTGGGGAAACCTGAGACAACACATTTTGTATGTTAAACATTGGGGTAAAAATCACAGAAGATTTACGAGACCACCATGAAACAGGTACAGACTAGAGTTGCGCGAACTTACAGTAAATTGGCTCGTAGCAAACCTCGCAGCTCGGCCGTTGATTACTTTAGTCTGCATAAATTAGTTCAGCTTTCCAAGGGCTTCAGTTACCTGGAAAAGGTGGATACAGACCTAGGAGACCTAAGACTGTCATCCTGGACTTTTCCAGGCAACCAGAGCCCTTGGAAAGCTGAAATAATTGACGCAGACTAAAAGTAATCAACAGCCGAGCTGCGAGGTTCGCTACGAGCCAAATTTACTGTAAGTTCGCTCAACTCCAGAACAGACACTATATTATGAACTACACTAACTGTACAGCCCCTGTAGCATAGTCAAATAGGAAAAAAATAAATAAAACAGAATACCCCTTTGAACTTGGATACAGAGCGCCTATTCGTTTTGCAAACCACGTTAAACATTGTATCTATTGTTTTAAGCTGTAGGGAAAAAAAAAATCCTGTGCCCGGTGGCAGTCAAGGTGGCTACAGAGAAATAACTATTAGGTTAGGGTCACACACAATGTATATGCAGAGCATTTTGTGCCAACGTAACTATGAAATGCAGCCCTGCCTCCAAACCTCACTGAACACACAAGGATGCCGCTGGGTAGCCCTTTCTGTCAGCTAACAGAAGAAGACAGCATATTTTGCACAGCATGAAATGCGCTGTGTATACGTTATGCGCGACCCTAGGCCACACGTGCCGTATTTTGCTGCAGCGTACTTTCCTAACCAAGGAAGTCAATGGGTAGTAAAATCAAATATGCTGCAAAATACAGCACATGCGACTCAGCCCTAAAGGTGAAAGAAGAGGTAGGTACAGTACTCAAACTGCATAGGTGGAGCTGTATGCAAATAATACCCCTAGCATTAACAGCACCCCAAAAATAAGCCTTTAACCCCATATAACTCATTACCTTAGGCGGAGATTTAGCAAAACCTAAGTAGAGCAAAAGTGGTGCAGTTGCCCATAGCAACCAGATTGCTGCTTTCATTTTTAAAAAGGCCTGTTAAAAAAAAAAAATGAAATAACCAATCTTGTTGCTATGGGCAACTGCACCACTTTTCCTCTACACAGGTTTTGAGAAATCTCCCCCTTATTTTTTTTTCGTAAGCTACTGAAGATGATCAGGGATCAGTCCCATTGGGTGGAAAAAAAATAAATTCTATGGTGCCCGGGCTGCCTTAAAATAAAACAATAAACAGGACTCAACTCCCTCTCTTCCCCCGATGTCTCGCTCCCCACCTCCGCCAGCGTTTACTTCCTGATCTGGCTGTGGTCAGCTAATCACCGGCCACAGTGATGTCCCACTGGACATAGGCTGAGCGGCAGTGTGATGCATGGAGCCACGGCATTGGTCGCTTAGACATAGGCTGAGCGGCAGTGTGATGCATGGAGCCACGGCATTGGTCGCTTAGACATCACACTGCCGCTCAGCCTATCGCCGAAATCGCGGGGTATTACTGTGGCCCACGATTTGCTGACCAGCAGAGTGACCAGGGAGAGTATACCGGCGGGGGAGGGAAGTTGAGATTCTAGAGGAGTGGAGGCAGGCAAGACCTGTTTGTTTTATTTTAACGCAGCCGGGGCATTAAAGAAATTTTTCCATAAGGACTTCTCCTTTAATAAGCTGTAAGGTAGCAAACCTAAACCCCACACAATCATTTGTTGACGATACTACACTACGTTTTTTGGCCCTCCCCTTGAAAGGTCTAAAACCTTTATATCGTAACCTTACCCATCCTGACTTGTTTGTAAAGTCTCACCCATTTAGATATGGGGAAAGGGATCTAGGTCACACCTACACCACAGCAGAATGGCAACATGCATTCAAATTCCTCCACGCAGCGTTTCAATGCTCCACACATGTGGAATCAGCATTTAAAACCATTCTAAGGTGGTACTATACTCCGGACCGACTAGCCCGTATTCATCCTGATTCCTCCCCATTATGTTGGAGAGTATACCACATACTATGGCATTGTCCATTAATCAAACCCTTCTGGGCTTCCTGCAGAACACTACTATCACATACCCTCGGTAACCAGATACCTTGGTCCCCTCAATCCGTTTTATTATTTCTAGAATTCCAATCTCTTAATCGCTCAGATGGAGACCTTTATTGCATCACATGCATACTAGCTAAGATCTTAATAGTAAGTAACTGGAAATCTACATTGACCCCCCACCATAACACAACTTCATAACAAATTAAACACTACCTTGTCATTCGAAAAAGTCATAGCTCTAGGAGCTAACAGGTATGAAAAATTCACAAACCGATGGAAGAAGTGGTTATCTTCTCCTCATTGCATAAATATATGATTATTGAGGACAACGATACCCCTTGCATTGAACAAATTTGATAAACGTGCAACACACGCTAAGGACCAGACGTTGATCCGTACACATGTAATATGGAGGCCTACTACATCCATTCACCTTATACACTCAAAAGTTCTCCTAGCACATAGAGAGTACCTTTGTAGTAACTTATACTTCATCCATAAAAAATGGAAACTGAGTCATATGTTGGAAAACTTATTCACATATTGCCACTTTGTTTTTGAGTTCGTAGTCATGTTCATTGTTGCACAGATACTACAAACTGTAAATCAACCTGCGGAACGCAGGCACAACTATGCATAGCTGTATCTGAACCTTTATTTTTGGTTTTATTTGTTAACCTGAAAAACTTTAATAAAAATTATTCTTGCAAAAAAAAAAAAAAAAAATAATAGGCTGTAAGGTCACTTACACTAACGAATTTCTGAGCATAATTCCACTTGGAAATTCCGGAGCAGCAGCCTTCCATTGTTTTCAATGGGATTCTGCTGCACCGTGCAGCAGGAATTCAAGTTCCAGGCACTACCAAAAGAATGAGCATGTTCATTCTTTCAGCTGATCCAGATAGGCATTGCTGTAAGTTTGAACGTACCTCGTGCTGACTGAATCATAGTAACAGTTTGTAAGGTTAAAAAAAAAAAAAAAAAAAAGGAGATTTTTTTTTTTTTGTACTCACCATAAAATCTCTTTCTCGTAGCCTTCATTGGGGGACACAGAGACCATGGGTATATGCTCTTGCCACTAGGAGGCGCTGACACTAGGAAAAAAAAAAAGTCGGCTTCTCCTATGCAGGATATACCCTCCCACTGGAAGTGAGGTAGTCAGTTTTGTAACAAAGCAGTAGGAGAAGCCAACCTAGAGAAGTCCGAAGAACCCTAGAAAGGAATCCCGTAGAAACACTCAAGAGCCGGAAAAGAGGATCCAGACAAGAATGAAGACATGGGTGGGTGCTGTGTCCCCCCCAATGAAGGCTACGACAAAGATTTTACAGTGAGTACAAAATAAATAAATAATCTCCTTTTCTTGGTCGCTCTTCATTGGGGGACACAGAGACCATGGGACGTACCAAGGCAGTCCCTGGGGTGGGAAGAACACCACCAGAGGAGGAGAGTCAGTCCGTAGACTGAACCCCAGCCGGCCATAAGACTCACGGACAAGACCCCGGGCTAAAAGGCAACCGAGGCCTGGAACTGAGCGTCTGCAGTTCCCACTGTCCATAGAGATTGACTAGGATGCCAAGGAAAGGACCATTCTTAGAAGAGACTCTAAACCAACAGGCCACAGAGAGAGACAAGAAAGGGGGATGCAGAGACCCAATGGGCTGAACCAACCTGGAAGGAGGTAGGAAACCAACTCCAAGAAGCACAGAACCAGACAGAGGGAGAGCCCTGTTGGGAACAAAAAAAAGGAAAAAGGGAATGACAAGAGAACCCCATACAGAGGACCAACCGAAACCAGAGAACCTGCAAGAAAATGCCAGGGAGAGCCAAAGGAGAGTCAGTCAAGGTGAAGACCAGAAACTTCTGGAAAAGAGAGACGGAAACCATCTCCGGGGAGGCATAGTGCAGAAGATCCGAACCAAAATGCTGTAGGCGCCAAAAACCACTGTCCCAGGGGCACAGCGTGAGCACCCAGGAAGAAGAGCGGTCTCTGGGAGGACGACACACAGGCTGAACAGCGGGAGGAAACCACTACCATGCTGCAGCCAAAAAATGGCCCGACTGGAACAACCTGATAAACAGACTTGCTGTCCAACCCGGAGTAAATGGACCCTGAAGGAGAAAAAGAAAAGTAAGGAGTAACCCGGAAAACCAGAACAGCGACATGGAACTGGAGACTCTTGAGATACCGGGAGGTGCCCCACCTGTAGGGGGAGCAAAACCAACAACCGCAAAATGCTCCGGGGAAACATACAGCTATGTCGGGACAAGATGAAGAGCGGTACAGAACGACCACCCCACAATGGAATCATGGAGAAGCCTGGGCAGGGGCACTACATGTGCGCGGGACAGCAATAATCCTGAAGGCCTGAAGGACCGACCCAGAAAGTAAGGTACACCACAGAAGTCTAGGAGAGAGCCCAAAACAAGGATTAATTGGTCTTGGACCCAGCGGAAGGAGCGCACCAGAGAACTCCCAGCAACATATAGAAAGGACAGAAATTGAGGGAAAAGCAATAGGGGACCCAGCTGACACTCCCAGGCTATGGGCACAAGACGGTTACTCCAAAAGATCGGAGTGGCAGTGTAGCACCACAGACACTGACAAAAGGGAAGGATGAGTATACCCTTCCCGCAGACCCCTGTCTGGCTTACTGGTATGGGTCCATAGTATGCAACAGGTCACTCCGTCGGACACCTAGCACTGGCTGAGGGGTACCGGAATGTCAACTGCAGATGTGGCAGATATGAGATCGGTGACCTGTGGAGGAGGAAATCAGTGTGTATAAACATGCCAACAACTCTCCCCTGATGGATGACAGTCAGAGAAAGAACCTCCGAAAAGGCCCTAGGCATCCGCCTGGAACGCAAAAGCCCTGTAAGGGCACCAGACCGGAGCTGTGCCCCGATAGGGAGGGACTAGGACCGGCCATGGGCACAGTAAACATGACATGGCATACAGCGTAAGGGGAAACACTGCAGAATTAGGTGTGGCAGAGGCATAGGGCAAAAAGACATTGTGCCAATAGCGCCATCTGTAAAAAAAAATAAAATAAAATAAAAAAAAAAATACAGTCCCAGAAAAGGACCCAGCAGATATTAATCTGCTAAAAACAGATATTACAGGCAAAAAACTAATAGTTATGAGCTGCCAGAGAGGGAGCTACAAAAAAGACAATACCATTAACAGCCGCTAGAGGGCGATTTCCAGACAGGAGGAAGACAATTTTAAATGTAATTTTTTTTAATGAACCTGGCACGGGACGCAGGGCGCCCTGCGAATTACCGGCATTAACCCCGAGCCCAAGCCTTGAGGCACTACGGTGGAAGGAGAGGGGCGGAGCCAAACTCCGCCAGAGAGACACCCTGGGAAAAGGGCCCACCCTCCACCAAAGCGATGCTAGTCACTGCTGGCGCGGAGGGGGGGGGGGGGGGTGACGCAGCTGCGGAAAGGATCTGCAGGCTGCGACAAGCACCACCGGTGCCGGTGCCTAAGCAGTAAATCGCGCGCCCCAGTAAGTCGCCGCACAGCCGCACTAAACCAGCAGCTGTGTACAGCCAGCGGTGACTGAGTGCAGGGAGCCGTGAACTAAACAGGAGCGGTGATGCAGCGTGCTGTAGGATCGCTTGCCGCTCCAAGGCCAGGGGGGCGACAGCGGTGCCCTGCTAGACAGGCTTCCGCTGAGCTGGAGGAGAAATGGCCCTGAACCAGGGAGTCAGCCTCTGACATCCCTGGTAGTGTGAACAACTATTGCAGCACCCTAAGCCTGGAGGGCTCGCTGCGGGAGGAGGGGCAGAGCTAAGCTCCGTTCATGAGAGGCGCAGAAAAGCGTTGGGCTTTTCCTGTCCGGCGCTCCCAAGACAGCATCGACAGAGGAGGGAGAGAGTCCTCACTCAGTCTCCGGATTCCCGCACCGAACATGGGAAAAAAGGGGGGGGCAGAGCCACCTGCTGCCATTATGGGTCCCGCTGGCCCGCAACTGCCGGAGGAGATCCCACAAGCTGAAGTAAAGAAAATCAGCAGCCGTAGAAAGTACAGGAAGCCGCTGCAAAAGCCAGCGGCTGCCCTGAGACAGAAACGGCTGCCGTAACGGAGTCGACGGGCGGGTGGATGGGATGATCTACTCACCCACAGGGCTTCAACCAGCTTATGGCCATGCTGCATCATACCAGGCTAAGATAGCAGGCGCAAATCCAAACCAATTTCCTCCAATATAGGCAGAGTCAAAGAGGCGCTTGAAACCAAGGTGAGAGTAAAACTTCTACTTTATTCCCACAATGCAACGCGTTTCGGAGGTTCCGCTTGAAGCGGCTGCTGGAACTCTACACTGTATGCACTCTTATCCATGGTTGTACATGGACGCAGTACAACCCCACTTGGTAAGCGCACATTCACATTCTGCGTTACCTGTACACCTTGCGGTATCACACTAGGGAGCGCTTCCTGCTTTGTTTTTTATTCTAAGATAGCAGGCGAGCAGGGGCAGTGGGGGACCCGGACCCAGGGTACAACCTCCAGGCACTGGCTGTTGGCGAGAAGGGGTTAACAGTACATACTCTGTCTGTGCCCCTTTGTCGCATATGGTGGAACAGGTGGCACCATGTTCCTGAACCCCCCACCTGAAAATGAGAAATAAAAAAAAAGGGAGGAAAAAAGCTAAACAGCCCTTACTATAAAATAATTAAAAAACCTGTGTCTTGCCTCCTACTGACACTAGCTAAAACTGATTACCTCACTTCCAGTGGGCAGGTATATCCTGCCAGGGAGGAGCCGACTTTTTTCCTAGTGTCAGCGCCTCCTAATGGCAAGAGCATATACCCATGGTCTCTGTGTACCCCAACGAAGAGTGACTGAGAAAAGACAAGAGTCCCATCGAGTTCAACCTAAAACCCTACTGGCGAAAACCCTGAGTGTGATGCTAATTGCCCCATGACAGAGGAAAAATTCCTTCGCGACCCCAATATGGTAATCAGAATAAATCCCTGGATGAACGTTCTATCTCCATAAATCTAGTATCCATAACCTCTTATGTTATTACTCTCTAGAAAAACATCCAGGCCCCACTTGAACTTGTTTATTGAGTCAGACATCACCACATCATGTGGAGAGAGTTCCATAGTCTCACTGCTCTTACAGTAAAGAATCTCTGATGATGGTGAAACCCTCTTTCCTCTAGACGTAGAGGATGCGCTCGTCATGGTTACTGGCCTAGGCATAAAAAGATTACTAGAAAAATCTCTGTACTGTCCATTCATATATTTGTACATTGTGATCAGATCGCCCTTAAGACGTCTTTTCCCTAAACTTAATAACCCCAAGCTTGATAACCTGTCTTGGTCCTGTAATCCTCTCATACCATTAATTATCTTTGTTGCCCTCCTCTGCATCCTCTTCAGTTTAGCCATGTCCTTTTTATATAGAGGGGCCCAGAATTGGACATAATACTCCATATGTGGTCTGACTAGTGATTTATACAGCAGCAAAGCTATGTTCATGTCTCAAGCTTCTATGCCTCTCTATACATCAAATGATTTAGTTAGCGTTGGCAGCCACTGCCTGGCACTGATTGCTAAAGTCGAGTTTACTGTCCACCAGTACCCCCAAGTCTTTATCAGTAGAAGCTTGACCTAGTGTCTTTAGCACATAATTGTACATTTTGTTTTTACAGCCCAAGTGCATAACCTCACATTTATCCACATTAAACTTCTTTTGCCATGTGTGTACCGAAGCCACCAGCTTCCCCAGATCCCTCTGTAATATTATTAATGTTATCATCCTCTTTGGTAAGCACCCTACCCAGTTTGGTGTCATCTGCAAATATAGAAATTCTACTTTGTAATCCCTCTACAAGGTCATTAACAAACATATAGAAATGAAGTGGACCCAGTACTGACCCATTATAGTACCCCACTAGTTACTGTCACCCAACCAGAGTAAGTTCCATTGATACTCACCCTCTCCTTCCTGTCACTGCCAGTTGCTAACCCATTTACATATATCCTTCTAGTCCCAGCATCCTCATTTTATGTACTAACCTTTTGTACGGCACAGCATCAAATGCTTTAGAAAAGTCCAGATACAGTCATGGCCGTAAATGTTGGCACCCCTGAATTTTTTCAAGAGACTGTAGTATTTCTCACAGAAAAGGATTGCAGTAACACGTTTTGCTATACACATTTATTCCCTTTGTGTCTATTGGAACTAAACCAAAAAAGGGAGGGGGGAAAAAGCAAATTGGACATAATGTCACACCAAACTCCAAAAATGGGCAGGACAAAATTATTGGCACCCTTTCAAAATTGTGGAAAAATAAGGATTGTTTCAAACATGTGATGTTCCTTTAAACTCACCTGGGACAAGAAACAGGTGTGGGCAATATATAAAAAAAATAAAAATCACCCCTGAAAGCAGGGGGGTGGGGGGAAAAAAGGAGAGAAGTTTACTTAGTCTTTGCATTGTGTGTCTGTGTGTGCCACATTAAGCATGGACAACAGAAAGAGGAGAAGAGAACTGTCTGATGACTTGAGAAACAAAATTGTGGAAAAATAACAATCTGAAGGTTACAAGTCCATCTCCAGAGATCTAGATTTGCCTTTGTCCACAGTGCGCAACATTATCAAGAACCCATGGCACTGTAGCTAGTCTCCCTGGGCATGGACGGAAGAGAAAAATTGATGAAAGGTGACAACGAAGGGAAGTCCGGAGGGAGGATAAGCAGCCCAAAACAAGTTCCAAAGATATTCAAGCTGTCCTGCAAGCTCAGGAAGCATCAGTGTTAGCGCGAACTTTCGACATTTAAATTAAATGAAACACTATGGCAGGAGACCAAGGCGGACCCCACTGCTGACAGACAAAAAAAAAAAAAATCAAGACTACATTTTGCCAAAATGAACTGGAGTAATCCAAAATCCCTCTGAGAAAACATCTTGTGGACAGATGAGACCAAGATAGAGCTTTTTGGTAACGCACATCATTCTACTGTTTACCGAAAGTGAGGCCTACAAAGAAAAAAAAACACAGTACCTACAGTGAAATATGGTGGAGGTTCAATGATGTTTTGGGTTGTTTTGCTGCCCCTGGCACTGGGTGCCTTGAATGTGTGCAAGGTATCATGAAATCTGAGGATTACCAACGGATTTTGGGTCGCACTGTACAGCCCAGTGTCAGAAAGCTGGGTTTGTGTCCGAGATCTTGGGTCTTCCTGCAGGAACATCAAAAAGCACACAGAAATGGATGGCAACAAAGCGCTGGAGAGTTCTGAAGTGACCAGATCTAAATCCCATTGAACACCTGTGAAGTGATCTTAAAATTGCTGTTGGGAAAATGCGCCTTCCAATAAGAGAGACCTGGAGCAGTTTGCAAAGGAAGAGTGGTCCAACATTCCGGCTGAGAGGTGTAAGAAGCTTATTGATGGTTATAGGAAGCGACTGATTTCAGTTATTTTTTTTCCAAAGGGTATGCAACCAAATATTAAGTTAAGGGTGCCAATAATTTTGTCCAGCCCATTTTTGGAGTTTGGTGTGACATTATGTCCAATTTGTTTTTTTTCATCCTTTTTTTTGGTTTGGTTCCAATACACACAAAGGGAATAAACATGTGTATAGCAAAACACGTGTTACGGCAATCCTTTTCTATGAGAAATACTTCATTTTCTTGAAAAATTTCAGGGGTGCCAACATTTACGGCCAAGACCGTATATAATATCCACAGCTGCACCCCGATCCAATCTATAACTGTCCTCCTCATAGAAGCTGATCAGATTAGTCTGACAGGACTATACATCACAGAAATTTAGTGAAAATGTTTTACATTACTTTGGTAGTATTTTTTGCAACTTTGTTTTACTGCAGAACGGACAAGGAAACAACACTGAATTTAGAATATCACAAAATCTGTTTATTTCAAATGAAAAAAAAAAAAAAAAAAAAGAAAACAATAAAAAAAAAAAAAAAGAAAAAAAAAAGTCAATACATAGTTGTACTGGTTCCAGTATGATGTATTATGGAACGTGCATAGTTATCACACTCAGCAAACTCTAAACCTAACTGATCACATGAATTTAATAGAATGAGAAGGATTCATCAACAATCCCTCAAGTAATACAATTCCCGCTAAACAGCACTGGAATCCATAGTACACACACTGTCCTGCCCACTTCACAGGATCCTCTGGATAGCGCTAGAACTGGTAAACGATCCCTCCCTGATGTAATGTGGGGACAAAGGAAAAAAAAAAAATTAAAGGCCAGGGAAACAGTGAGGGAACATAATAACCTGTGATAGAAAAGATGATAAATGAAAACATCAAGCGACCAGATTAGACCATTATTGGTGTCAATCAATACATGTGTAATTTATGTACTATGGTGACTAGATCACTCTAGGGAAGATTCTTCACAGACCCTGTGTTAATCCTACAGAGGAATCATTGGAATTATAACTAAGGACTTAAATCTATAATTAGTTGTTTACCTAAAATATTGATAAGGACTTGAGTTCAGTAACCCAAATGGTGCAGTGCTCTGGTCTCTTTACAGTGGATTTTATTATTGCTAGATGTTTTAATTTCATTGTCTTTGCTGGCATGTGTTCTCATGTTCTCCATTTCCTTGGCCTTCAATATCTTCTATTTTTTGTTTTGTCCCTCACATTACATCAGAGAGGGACCATTTTCATGGTTGGGGACACTGTACTAAGGAGGCGGGCACCCCCAAAAGGCATGGACAGAAGGTAGGTCGTAGAGTAGTTGGGCACTTGCCCCTCCCTCCTCCTTGTTAGTGTCAATTGGATGTTGATCTGTTGAAGGAATAGGAATGGTGGCATTATTTGTGTGACGTTTATATAAGTAGTGTAATAAAGGTTAGGTTTCACTTTTTTTTCTCATTGGTGGTCTAGTAACGGCAATTGATTTCATGGTACTGTTCAGTCTTTGAAGACCTTCAAACAAATTAGTCTGACTGGGTGAGGTGCTGGTGTCACTGGGTCATGCCCTGTCTGGCAGTCAGGGGCAATACAATCTGTAACTTGGGAAATTCTAAACTTAAAAATGAGAAGAAATTACCCTTAACTTGCTGTAAACAATTAAACCTTACTAGGAATAACCAAGCCCCATAAAACTAGCAGGAAATGGTTCTGCGACGATGGGCACAATGTTTTGTGAGGCTCAGATTACCTTTAACAACTTGCCAACTTTTCCCAAATCATTTAAACGCTTTGTGCCAGCTATGTGCCCACTAGGGACAGCATTCTGACACAGCTCACCCTCATGCAAGGTTCCTCTTCACTTCCCGGCAAACATAAGCCTACATTTTAGACATGGTACAAGATCAAGAGCTAAACAAAAAAAATGGTCTTTCACCCTGCCTTTGCCAGCTTCTTAAGTTTACGAGTTCAGGGCATGCTTCTGCCCTCAGGCCCGGCTGGCCTCCTCCTTATTCCTGGACAAACGGGGCCCCAACACAGACAGGACACAGTCCCTGGCCCTCAGTATGTGTAGAAATCTACCTCATCACTCACTGGGGACAGTCTTGTGTGAAAGGTTTGATACGGAGGCCTGAATGAAAGCACAGCCCACATCCCCTGTCCTGTAATATTCCTGATATCAAACACAGTTACATCACTTCCTCCGGTCCTTTCTCTCTGGCCGTCGACTTTGCTGACCCTCGGCATTGCGTGGCATGAGTACTACGTTGCCATTGCTCGTGTAGTGCAGAGCATAGTGCTGAGGAGAGTATGGACGGCCCTGTTGGTCTCTCATCTGGTTAAACACTTCCTGATAGAGGCTTTCCACTTCCTGTTTCATTCTCTGGAGTGATCTCAAGTTTTCTCCTTTTTCACGCAGCTGAGAGCTACGTTCACGGTTTAGGCGTTTCACCTCTTGTTCCAGATTCAGAATAGTGTCTAGTTTCCTCTTGCGGCAGTTCTGAGCAGCCATCTTGTTCTTTCCTCGTCTGCGAATATCACGGACTAGGCACAGTTGTGCCTCGCTGAGCTGGTATTTGGTGAGAAGCTCATTGAACTCCTCTACGGGCAGATTGATGATTTTATCATTGCTGAAAGGGATCTTCATGGCTCTAGCTCTTTGCTCATCTCGTCCAGCCTGTCTGTCTATGAATGCTGCTTGTCTTCGGCTTCCCCTCCCTGTCATAGGCAGCTGCGGCTCCTCTGGTTCCTCAGGAACCATGTTGTAGGTATGATTGTGTCCAACATGCTCAAGGAAAGGCAAGCGACTAAATCGGCTGGGGTCCTGGGAGCTCATCCTGCAGAACTTGCTGTATTCCGATTGGTAACCACTGGCTTCCTCAAGCTCCTCTGGTTCCACCATTTCAGAGTCAGAGCTGTATCCCACTGCTCCTTCCTCGGAGAATGAGGATGATGAAGAGCATGAAGAAGATGATGATGATGATGTCTCAGAACCACTAGGAGATGCTGGACTGCGATGTGAATCGAGAGACAAACCAGAATCTGAATCCAACTCTTCCTGAAGTTGAGAAGCTTGCACTTGGCTGAACCCCTCCTCGAGTGCCAAGTCCATCAGGCTAATTTCATCAAATAAAGCATCTCCCAAGATCCCGCCAAGGGGGTCCTGTACAGTGCTGCTTGAGGTGTCATTGGATGTGTTATTTAGCTGCGAGGGGAAAAGAATCCCTGTCATATTGGTAAATCCAAAAGTGGAATTGATGTCACTGGAGTTGTGAGACGACAGCTGAGGCAGCGGCGACTCTGGGATTGCAAAAGGCTCCATGGAAGGAGTAAAAAGAGACACGTTTGAAGCACAACCTTGAAGAGATGATGCATCCAGGTTCCCATTTTGCTGCAGTGATGGGTCTAGGCTCAGATATAAAGGATTCTCACTTGTACCATTAATATCCATGGGCTAAAGGAAAAAAACAATGTAAAATCAGGACCAAGAAGGAAATTTGGTTACAGTACAAACTTAAAAGGGGTTGTCCTGCCCAAGCTGACATCCAGCAAGTATTCTAAGGCCACATTCACACTACCAGAATTCCAATGCATCAGTCTCCCATTGTTTTTAATGGTTTTCTACTGCACCATGCACGCTGTCAATGGGGAGGTCACATGTTTGCCCCGGTATATCGCCAATTGATTTCAGCAGAGCCCGCTGCACACAGGTTCTTCACCCAATATCTCCGGGCAGAAGTTCTTTAGTGTGAATGGGCCCTTATTAATGAGACCCATGCATGAAACTCAACAGGACGTTGGATGTTGTCTTGGACCTCTCCTGCCCAGCAGGCATTGCGTCTCTCCAAGCCAGATGTCAGATCAAGCAGGAATGTATGCCTGGACAACCCCTTTAATAACACTATAAAAAGGGGCCTCTACTTCCCTATCAAATGCACAAATATATGAAGGACTAGAATTCCTAGTACCACCTAGGACCTAAAAAAATCTCTACTGTTATTCTGACAGTAAATGTACAACTGGGTCACATATGTTGGGCAATCCAGCATCATTTCCATCCAACACGCATGCAGTGTTTTTGATTCAGCTAAACCACGCTAGATGGTCAAAAGGTCCAGATAGGTCAAAGGTCCAGTGCCCTGAAGCTCTTTAACCAATGGGGCATCAGATGGAACGTGTATCCAAATTTTCAATCTGGGACGTTTCTGAATCAAACAAATGTGGAGCCAGTCTTACAAGTCAGGTGTCTACTGCCTTTTATAGCAGACATTTTATATAAAGACTACGTTTTATTTCATTCTTATTAAGACACAAAAAAATTGTGCCATGTTTCACCAAATGCTGTATTATGCAGGTATTTCCACATGAAAATACAGCACCTAAAAGTTGTGTGCTATAGACCCATAGGAATTCTTGTCTTTGAAATTCCTGTTTTAATGTATGTGACTTTGACTCACTTTTCGGTTGAGAAAATATAAAAAAAAATAAAAAAAAAATATGTTTTATATATATATTTTATATTTATTATTATTTTTTTTCCCCCATAGGTATCCACATTTAGATAGACCAGAACAAGAGGTAGAATATATATATATATATATATATATATATATATATATGTGTGTGTATGTGTGTGTTTATAGATATTTTTTTCCCCAAAAAATATCTGACTGTGGATCTTGTTCTGGTCTATCTAAACGTGGATACTCTTGTTGTCTTAAACCTATGGTGAATATGTTGTTATATTAGGTTTAACTTGCTGGAAAAACTAATACCTGCATATCCATGATTGACATCAGATCCTGCCATTGCTCCTCTAGATCAAGAGTCGACTCCATTTCTGGTAGAAAAGGGGACAACAGTCCATCTGTCTGATCTAAGGCCACTGGGCTTGTTTCGCGATCAAAGATACTCTGGGATTCAGGAGCTGGAAACTGCATAGAGCAGAAGTCAGACTGCAATGCTCGAGCGGTTAGAAGGAATAAAACAGAACAAAAAACAGAGGGCGACGAATTACCTCAGAAGAATCGGCAAACTGGAAAGTGTCATCCAGAAGACTCAGGCACTCTGCCAAAGACATAGCGGTCTGACCCTGTAGAAAACAGAAGCCATCAATACTGTAACAAAACAATATTGTGAAGGTGTTTTTATGGCCTCCATTATGTTTTTAGGCAACTGAAATAAGAAGAGAGGGACATTCATGTGATGGAAGATGATGCAGGAGCTACGAGAATGGAGAATCAGATGCTTAGTTTATTGGTCTCCCAACTGCAGAACTCCAGATGTTGCAAAACTACAACTCCCAGCATGCCCGGACAGCCAACGGCTGTCCGGGCATGCTGGGAGTTGTAGTTTTGCAACATTCTGGGGGAGGCCACTTATGCAGTTGAATGATTACTGGGGTTAATATGTACCATAGAATAAATAGAAAAATGTTAATATCTGGTCAACACCTACCTCCTGTGGCACATTTTCCCCAGTTTCTCCATCCACTTGCACCCTGGGCTGCAGGGATTCGCTTCCTGGGTCATCACGGAAAGAATCCCAAATATCTTCATTGTCCTTGTGTCGTCCTCTGCTCTCGAAATCTTCACGCCCGGCTCCAAGGTCAATATCCTGAAGCCATAAAATATCTATTGGATCAATTTCCTGGAACAGAAAGAAATTATGTTTTATTTTTTTCTCCAGAAACAGAGACGCGCTCGTTTACATCACGCTGTAACGCTACAATTCAATTGCTACGACGTATGGCCTGAAACTATACCGAGCCAGATATTTAAACATTTATTAAAGCGCCTGATTCAGAACGCAGCGGTACAACTTCTGCATTGAAGTAAAGCCCTCCATGTCACTGCATTGTCCCCTCAAGGGCACGGTCACAGCCCTCCAACATGTCCCCCGGGTCTTGTTCTTGTGTCAGCTGCACATGGCTGAGCACCAAACCTACACAATCTCCCTAAAGCTGGGAAAACAATAGAGACTGCAGAAATAGATCCTGCGCAGGACATTCACGTATGAACGGCAACCGAAGCAGCCGGATGCCACATTGGTATACGAGGGTGTGTAATGTTATGTCATATGACTGCTCCCCCCCCCCTCCTGTGTGACACATAAGAGCTGTGTACTACCAGCCTGTAACTACCATGTAAACAGGTTAGAAGATTGTCCCTGGTTTCACAGAACTCGGGGATCCTCTATATTGTGCAAGTGTGGACCAGGCACCTGTCACCTCTGCTCACGCTTGCCGTGTGACACGAGTAACAGCTGCTGGTTCCTTCATCACCGTGTCTTCGCCGAGAGCAGACGGCCGAGCTATACCGTCTGCCCATTCACACATGGGACCATCTAAAGATCACATAAGGTGGCACCTCGGCATGTAAACATCTACTTGCCATCATCTGATACACCATTTAAATAAGTGGTCTCCAAACTGTGAACCTCCTGCTGTTGCAAAACTACAACTCCCAGCATGCCCGGACAGCCAACGGCTGTCCGGACATGCTGGGAGTTGTAGTTTTGCAACAGCTTGAGGTCCATAGTTTGGAGACTACTGATCTTAAGGTAACCTGATCAGGAAGCGCATCCATACAACATCTGTAGATAAGAACTATGAAGAGACTCTGCCAGTGATGGTGCCCTTAAAAATCCCAATTTGTAATTTTTTTATTTTTGGCTTTTATTGTTGTGTCTGGTGGTTGGGCACTTGGGCCTTCTTAAAAGGAGTATTCTGTTTTTGTTGTTTTTCTTTCTTTCCAGCCTCTGAGCTCATGTTAGCAAGTTGTAGTATTGTGTAATATGCTTCTATTACCAGTCTGTACTGTTTTGTCCCATTTTCACACACAGGAGATACACCTAGAAGTGCTGTAGTGCATACCTTTCCCATCAATCCGTGACCTTTCCCATCAATCCGTGTGGCAGAGACAATATGTCACAGGTCACATGGTCTCTGGGGGACCACGGCTATGCTGAAGTGGGCGGGCGGATAGCAGTCCACCTATCCTCTGCAAGCATAGCTGTGCTCCCCCAGAGACCATGTGACCACAGCCATGCAATCCTGGAGACCATGTGACTTATGACCTATTTTTCCTGGCTGCACAGAATGCTGGGAAAGGTCAGACACAATGGTTAAAATAAATAAATACATTTCTTACACACCAGAACTTCTGGGTGTGGGTCCTGTGCATAAAAACAGGACAAAGCTGTTCAGAGAGGTAACAGAAGCATATTACACTGTATTATAACTTTCTATTATGGGCTCAGAAGCTGGAGATTTAAAAATAATAATAATAATAATAAGTATTATTAACAATTAATTAATTCAATAAAAAAGAAAAAAAAAATTGTGAAAACTAAACTCTAACCCTGGAGGCTAATAAGACAATGTGGTGTGGTCTGGGACAGAAATGCAGGGGGTCGGCCACGCCCCTCGTGACGTCAGGTCACGCCCCCTCGATGCAAGGAGGCGTGGTGGCGGTTACCCTCCCATAGATTTGTATTGGCTGACGCCAAGAGGGGGCGTGGCCTACCCCCGCAGCGCGCAAAGCATTTGGAACTAAAATGTTCCGAACTCAGCCGGAAGGCTGGCCATTGGAGTACCCCTTTAAGGAAAGTGCTTAAAATTCTGTGCCTCGGCCAGACTTTAACCCATTAAGGACCCAGGGCGTACAGGTACACCCTGACGTCCTGGGACTTAAGGACCCAGGGGGTACCTGTACGCCCGTGGGAATTCCGGTCCCCAAGCAGGCACCCTGTGCAAACCCAATTCGGATCAGTGATTTGCAGCAAATCCGGGTTGATCGGGTCTCTGGTGACCCGATCTCCCGGAAAATAGGGATGATCGGAGCCCGATAATCCTGAAGGATAAGAGTGAGGTGGCAGGGGTGCCACCTCCTCATATTCCCTGCGATTGGCCGGCCAGGACTGACCAGCGACTCGCAGGGTGGGGGGGCGGGTTACAGTTGAGATCCCCCGCTCTGCAAGTGCGGGCAGAGCGGAGGAAGATGTTGGCAACAGTTGCGGGGGCCAGCGTGGTGGCAGATACTTTAGAACCGGAGGCAGGCAGTGGGAAACCGGTGACCAACGGCAGGCAAGTGGAGGCAGCAGCGGCATCAGTGACAGCAGTGAAGATCGCTGTAAAGTGATCTTCACTGCTGCTTCTAGGAGTTTCAAAACTACAACTCCCAGCATGCCCAGACAGCCTTTGGCTGTCTGGGCATGCTGGGAGTTGTAGTTTTGCAACATCAGGAGGGCCACAGTTTGGAGACAACTGTGCAGTGGTCTCCAAACTGTAGCGCTCCAGATGATGCAAAACTACAATTCAAAACATGCGAAGACAGTCCACGCATGCTGGGAGTTGTAGTTCGGCAACATCTGTCCATGAAAAAATTCCGATTTTGAAAATCTTGTGAAAAATTGGAAAATTGCTGCTGAACTTTGAAGTCCTCTGATGTCTTCCAAAAGTAAAAACATGTCAACTTTATGATGCCAACATAACATAGACATATTTTATATGTCAATCAATATAGATTATTTATTTGGGATGTCAATTTTCCTTTTAAGCGGAGAGTTTCAAAGTAAAAAAAAAATGCTAAATTTTCTAATTTTTCATCAAATTTGGAAATTTTTCACCCAAAAATGATGCAAGTATCGACAAAAATTTACCACTAACAAGAGTAGAATATGTCACGAAAAAACAAACATTCTCGGAATCAGAATGAAAAGTGAAAGCATCCTAGAGTTATTAATGCTTAAAGTGACAGTGGTCAGATGTGCAAAAAAATGCTCGGGTCCTTAAAGTGAAAATGGGCTGGGTAGAAGAGGCATACGAGTGCCCTGAAGAAGTAGTAGTAGTGGTGGTGCCAGTGTTTAGTACCCTAGGTTCCCTCCAAGCTTAGCAACATGATCTTGGGGATCTAGACAAGTGTTTCCCAACAAGTACGCCTCCAGCTCAGGTGTCCGGGCATGCTGGGAGTTGTAGTTTTGCCACAGCTGGAGGCACAATGCTTGGGAAACACTGCTCTAGAATTTAGTAATATGCTTTGCTATTTGCATCAGGCACGTATTATACCAACTGTACAAATATAAATCCATATGAATCATGTGAGGCGTTTGTTGTGTAACATGGCAGCTAATGCCACACATGTGCTCCCCAGATCAAGTGCCACTCTAATCCCTGTCTGAACACGGAGGATGGCAGTATTTCACGGCAGGGTTCTTGAGTTATGTCTACATTGTGGCATAAACGGGTAAAACCTCAGAACCAAAATATACATGGGCCACAATGTTGCTCTACCGTGTAATATGATCTGTGCACATACTGTACGGGCACCACAGCGAGACTCCTACAAACATTTGCCTTGCCCACATTAGATCAGATGCTCTTGGCACTGCAGCAAGGTAAGGTGACCCTATTCCCGTCTGCATTGCAGACTACTCCCGTCTCACATGTCAAAGAGCAGCAGAACAACAGCCCCCACCCTCCCCGTCAAATCCTGTGTAAACAAATCAGTACACAAGTCCAGGCATGTGACGGCACTGTATGGGGTATAGCCGTGCCGTGATCCTGTGCCACTCTCTCAACCAAGAGACTGGCACTGGATATATATTGATATTTGTGTGTACCTAATATAGAAAAAATCTGATCAGGGAGAGGGAAGGTAAACAACACTCTTACCTTTCTGCTGCTGGTATAACAGAGCTCTGGTCCTCTCTGTCCGATGACATGATGTCACACGGCCACCTAGCCAATCAGTAGTTGAGACGGAACACCGCTGCAGTCACTGATTGGATGAGTGGGTGCGTGTCGTCACGTCCCCAAACCTGGAAGCGCCAAACAGTGGGGGTGGAGCTCCGTTATACCGGCGGCGACAAGGAAGGTAAGAGAGGTTTATATTTTTCCCTCCTTCCCCCTAAGCTGGTCAGATTGTAAAGAGAAACCTCTTTAAAGGGGGTTATCCAGGAAAAAAAAGTTTTTATATATATCAACTGGCTCCAGAAAGTTAAACAGATTTGTAAATTACTTCTATTTAAAAAACATAATCCTTCCAGTACTTATGAGCTGCTGAAGTTGAGTTGTTCTTTTCTGTCTAAGTGCTCTCTGATGACACGTGTCTCGGGAACTGTCCAGAGTAGAAGCAGATCCCCATAGCAAACCTCTTCTACTCTGTGCAGTTCCAGAGACAAGCAGAGATGTCAGCAGAGAGCACTGTTGCCAACTCAACTTCAACAGCTGATAATTATTGGAAGGATTAAGATTTTTTTAATAGAAGTAATTTATAAATCTGTTTAACTTTGTTGAGCCAGTTGATATAAAAAAATAAAATGAAAAAATAAAAAAAAAGTTTTTTTCCTGGAATACCCCTTTAAAGGAGTAGTCCAGTGGTGAACCCAGTGGTGAACAACTTATCCCCTATCCTAAGGATAGGGGATAAGTTTGAGATCGCGGGGGGACCGACCGCTGGGGCCCCCTGCGATCTCCTGTACGGGGTCCCGACAGCCCGCAGGAAGGGGGCGTGTCGACCTCCGCACGAAGCGGCAGCCGACACGCCCCCTCAATACAACTCTATGGCAGAGCCGAAGCGCTGCCTTCGGCAATCTCCGGCTCTGCCATAGCGATGTATTGAGGGGGCGTGTCGGACGCCGCTTCGTGCGGAGGTCGACACCCCCTATCTGGCCGGAGAGCCTGGCCCCCGTACAGAGAGACCGCAGGGGGCCCCAGCGGTCGGACCCCCCGCAATCTCAAACTTATCCCCTATCCTTAGGATAGGGGGATAAGGATTTCACCACTGGACTACCCCTTTAACTTTGTTAAAATCCACAAAAGGCAATGGCGGACTTATGTACCAGGTACGACAGCATCTCAGTTTCTGGAAGTCTCTTACCTCCTTGTTTAGTTCTGAGATTTCCGATGGTGCGGTCGCTCCCAGCTCCTCAGTACCACGTCCCTGTTCTGTCTCTCTGTTGTCTGATGGCGGAAGCTCCTGAGGGCCTTCAGGGGATAGGCTGGAACCAGTCTGGGCGCTGGACACTGAGCCCTCCGCCTCCCTGTGCACTAGCCAGGTATCGAGTTCTGTGCTGGGCACTTGCAGTCTGTCAAGGGCGCGCATGCGGCTTAACAGTCTGCGGGTGGTAAAAAACTGGTCTAAGTCCACACTCTTGGGGTGCACTCCGTAGCCATCTGTGGTGCCGCGGAGGCTGTGGAACTGGGTCTGGGTATAGGCTGAAGTAGGCCCCAGGATGATCTCATGCAGAGGGGGCAGGTGAGAGGGCAGATAGGAGTCCAAGTCCACGCGCACACCCATGAGGCTCAACAGAATGGTGAACTGGATAAGACCCTCCGTCAGATACTTCTTCAAAGACAGCATGTCTGGGAGCCCCAGGGAAGAAGGGACCCCCAACACTCACACTTTCCCGTTCACAGAAGTATACCAACGTTTCTCCTACAAAAAAAATGAAGGGAACAGATACTTGTTAATGGATTCATGAAGCTAAGGCAATGTTTCCCAAGCAGGGTGCCTCCAGCTGTTGCAAAACTACAACTCCCAGCATGCCCGGACAGCCGAAGGCTGTCCGGGCATGCTGGGAGTTGTAGTTTTGCAACAGCTGGAGGCACCCTGGCTGGGAAAAACTGACCTAAGGGAAGCAGAAAATGTTTGCACAGCCATCTAGAATTACAAGAGCATTGCATCATATCAGTATTATGTAAGCCCAGGAAACTAGACTGTTTTCATAAGAAACCTCCTTCACCCTGGCAGTGGCTGACCTACATCTATCACACGTGGCCGTGGTCAGACAGGACTATCCGGTCTGCACACAGTAACCATAATAGAGAATAAACAAGAACACTCGAGAGATTTAGGGCTAATCCAACCGTACAGAAGCCTGTCTACTGTCACCTATGTACCCCAGCAATCTGCAACTGTCTAAGCATGATGGGAATTGTAGTCTGCAAGAGATTTACAGACATTGGCTGAAGAAAAGGGAAGAGAAGATACTTCTGATCCCTTACAGAACATTGAGGGCATTTGGACTAAAATTCAACACCAGGGATTTCCAACCACTACAACTCCCAGCATGCCCAGGCAGCCTGGTTGGGAAACAGTGGTCTGGACATGAGCTACCCCTTTGCTTGGTATAATGGAAGCTGTAGTTTTCTAAATGTTGGTCCATTGCTTTTTAATACGCACAGGATCTATTTACCCCGCTGTTGCAGACGACAACTCTTTTTATGTCCTGTCGTCAGCCCACATCTCAAAATTTTGGAAAACTACGACTCCCATCATGTGCCAATAGCCTCCATCCCTCCAGATGCTACAAATCTACAACTTCAAGGTGGGGATTTGTCTGTCGGGGCATGCTGGGAGTTGTAGTTTTGCAACAGCTAGAGAGGTGAGGGCTCTCCGGGGATGATGGGAGTTGTTTGTGTTACAGTATAGTCCAGTGTTTCCCAACCAGGGTGCCTCCAGCTGTTGCAAAACTACAACTCCCAGCAGCTCCCGGCATGCTGGGAGTTGTAGTTTTGCAACAGCTGGAGGCACCCTGGTTGGGAAACACTGGTATAGTCTTTCAGGGTGTTGGGGCAGGTAGGGTCAGATCACAGAGACATTTAAAGGAGCAGGAAACCCAAATCCTATACAACAGATCCGCACTCATATATGGTAGAAATGTGTGTAGAGCAGCTGGGGGGCCCCTCTCAGGAGAAGTAATGATCATTGGGGGTCTGGGATCTGAGGGGCCCCTCTCAGGAGAAGTAGTGGTCATTGGGGGGGCTGGGATATGGGGGGCCCGCTCAGGAGAAGTAGTGGTCATTGGGGGGGCTGGGATATGGGGGGCCCGCTCAGGAGAAGTAGTGATCATAGGGGATCTGGGGGGGCCCTCTGGAGAGGTAGTGATCATTGGGGGGGGGGGCCCTCTCAGGAGAAGTAGTGATCATTGGGGGGGGGGGGGCTGGGATCTGGGGGGCCCCTCTCAGGAGAAGTAGTGATTATTGGGGGGGCTGGGATCTGGGGGGCCCCCTCTCAGGAGAAGTAGTGATCATTGTGGGGACTGGGATCTGGGGGCCCTCTCAGGAGAAGTAGTGATCATTGGGGGGCTGGGATCTGGGGGGCCCCTCTCAGGAGAAGTAGTGATCATTGGGGGGGACTGGGATCTGGGGGGCCCCTCAGAAGAAGTAGTGATCATTGGGGGGGCTGGGATCTGGGGGGGCCTCAGGAGAAGTAGTGATCATTAGGGGGCTGGGATCTGGGGGGGGGCACCTCTCAGGAGAAGTAGTGATCATTGGGGGGGCTGGGATCTGGGGGGCCCTCTCAGGAGAAGTAGTGATCATTGGGGGGCTGGGATCTGTGGGGCCCTCTCAGGAGAAGTAGTGATCATTGGGGGGCTGGGATCTGGGGGGCCCTCTCAGGAGAAGTAGTGGTCATGGGGGGGGGGGGGGGGCTGGGATCTGGGGAGGCTTTCTATTAAGAACCTTACTGACAAACAACATAGTCTCTCCACCCACGGGCTGATAACAGATCCTCCGGTATATTAACCCCTTTACAAATGTCGCACGTGCCTCCACAGCCTGCGACTTTCCCCGCTCCCATCTAACGCCCACACGCTCAGTTTCCTAATAGTCCATAAATATATCCGCCACCCCCGTATACCGCGGGCTGTACACCGGCCTCCCCCTCGTCTACCTGGGTCGCTCTCACACACGCTGAAAGGTGTCCCCGCTGCATGCGCTCTTCTCCTTCCTCGTGTATCCGCCGCCCCTGTACCCGCTGCCCCGAATACCACTTCCGCATCACCCGGCAAAACATAGAACTCTGCTATCCACCAATCACAGCCGGGCTCCACCACTGCTATACAAGTGGGGGCGGGGTCATACCGTAAGCAGCCAATCACTGAAGAGCACGGCGAGAGGCGACCAATGGAAAGAGAGGACGAAAGCGCACCACTTAACTGTCACTGACAGCTCGGCGGCAAATCACGCGCCACAGCGCCCAACATGCCAGAGTGACGTCACTGACAGGCTGCCCGCTCCGCCTATCAGCTGTCAGCAGCGCTTTCGGCTCTTTTTTCGCCCCGCTCTGTCTCCCGGACTGACAGACCGCGGCGCCTCCGCTCAATTGTGGAGCGCCGCCGCTGGTTTGGCCACACCGGAGAGTCAGAGCGGTGGGAGAGAACGTGCACAGGCCCTCACAGTGACTTGCAAAAAAAATATTGCGTCTGACGTAAGACGTTCTGGAAGTTTCGGTGCGTGTGACGTCATTTCGTAAACAGGATTTGCGTTACGTCATGGCGTACGAGAGGGTTGGGTGTGGGTGTCAAGGGGAGGGGGGCGGAGTTAAGTTACTGGAAGTTTCATCATACCTCGACCGTTGCTAGGGGCGTGGCGTGTAAACGCGTACACAACCCCAAGGCGGTTTGAGTGGGCGTGTTCGGCAGTAGGCGGGGCTCACTTTCGCAGGGAAAAAAAAAATAAAAAAATTAAAGGGACTTCCGGCTAAATCCGCGATCTTGCTGTTCTTATCCATGGAGAGTTTACCGGTACCGGAAGATGACTAACCGGGGACATCACTGTCACTAATGTGCATGGGGTTGCTGGGAGTTTTAGTTTCGCCACACTTGGAGAGTAGTGGTGGAACAGTCCAGTGTTTCCTTACCAGGGTACCTCCAGCTGTTGCAAAACTACAACTCCCAGCATGCCCGGACAGCCAAAGGCTGTCCGGGCATGCCGGGAGTTGTAGTTTTGAAACAGCTGGAAGCACCCTGGTTGGGAAACACTAGGGCTGTACTAATCCATAGAAGAACAAAAACCCCTCAGACTGTGTGGGCCAGATTTACTCAACTAAATGCCAATACTTTATGTAGTGTTTTTTATTTTTAATTTACCTTTTTTTTTGCTGTTTTAGCATGTTTTCATTTTTAAATTTTTTTACATTTTTTTTTACAAGAGATTTTATCAAGTCTTTATGTTATGTTTTTCCTGATTTTTGCACCGAGACCGGCAAAGCTTCCCAAAAATCCAAAGAGGGATTGCGAGCATTTTATTTTTTTCCACATGTCCCAAGATATTTATTAAAGGGGTATTCCCGTGGAAAACTTATTAAAAAAAAAATAAATAAATCAACTGGTGCCAGAAAGTTAAGCAGATTTGTAAATTACTTCTATTAAAAAATCTTAATCCTTCCAGTACTTTTTAGGGGCTATATATGCTAAAGAGGAAATGCTTATCTTTTTAGATTTCTCTGATGTCCTGACCACAGTGCTCTCTGCTGACCTCTACTGTCCATTTCAGGAACTGTCCAGAGCAGGAGAAAATCCCCATAGCAAACATATGCTGCTCTGGACAGTTCCTAAAATGGACAGCAGAGGTCAGCAGAGAGCACTGTGGTCAGGACATCAGACAAATCTAAAAAGATAAGCATTTCCTCTTTAGTATATATAGCCCCTAATAAGTACTGGAAGGATTAAGATTTTTTTTAATAGAAGTAATTTACAAATCTGTTTAACTTTCTGGCATTTAAAAAAAAAAAAAAAAGTTTTCCACGAGAGTACCCCTTTAAGAGTCTCATAATGGCACTACAGAACGCATACATTTGTTTTGTGCACTTTTCTAACCAATATACTCTACAAAATGGGAGCTTTGGATTACGGAACACAGCGAATAAATATTATCGTGTCCGGAACTATCCAGAGTAGGAGCAAATCCCCATAGCAAACCTCTCCTGCTCCGGACAGTTCCTGACATGGACAGAGGTGTCAGCAGAGAGCACTGTGGTCAGACTGAAAAGAACCACACAATTTCCTCTGTAGTATACAGCAGCTGATAAGTACTGGAAGGATTAAGATTTTAACTTTCTGGCACATTTCCCCCCCCCCCCCCCCTACGGAGTACCCCTTTAACACATAGATTTTCTGTACTTTTATGTGGACCATATCCCTGTGGATATGAACATCCCTGCTACTATAGTCCCAGACCTAAATTTACCTGAGATTCTAGTAATGTCAAGGCAATCAGGTCATTAGGAACATTTGAAAAGCATTTTTATTCTTAAAGGGGTATTCCAGGAAAAAAAAATATTTTATATATCATCTGGCTCCAGAAAGTTAAACAGATTTATAAATTACTTCTATTAAAAAAATCTTAATCCTTCTAATAATTATCAGCTGCTGAAGATGAGTTGTTCTTTTCTGTCTGGCAACAGTGCTCTCTGCTGACATCTCTGCTTGTCTCAGGAACTGCACAGAGTAGAAGAGGTTTGCAATTGGGATTTGCTTCTACTCTGGATGGTTCCCGAGACAGGTGTCATCAGAGAGCACTTAGAGAGAAAAAAAGAACTCAACTTGAGCAGCTCATAAGTACTGAAAGGATTAAGAATTTTTAATAGAAGTAATTTACAAATCTGCTTAACTTTCTGGAGCCAGTTGATGATATATATATATATTAAAGTTTTTTTCCTGGATAACCCCTTAAGGGGTGATATAACGCGGGGTTACACAGTAACCCTGCATCATATCATGGCGGGCCCGGCGTCATAGTGAAGCCGGGACCCGCCGCTAATAGCGCGCAGCGCCGATCTCGGTGCCGCGCGCTATTAACCCTAAAGCGAAAGTAAAAAGTGCCAGTTAACTCAGTGAGCTGTTCGGGATAACCGCGGCATCCCGAACAGCTTACAGGACAGCGGGAGGGCCCCTACCTGCCTCCTCGCTGTCCGATCGCTGAATGACTGCTCAGTGCGTGAGATCCAGGCATGAGTAGTCAAGCGCCAGAATCGTCGATCACTGGTTTCTTATGAGAAACCAGTGATCAATGATAAAGATCAGTGTGTGCAGTGTTATAGGTCCCTATGGGATAACAATGATCAGTATAAGAGATCAGTGTGTGCAGTGTTATAGGTCCCTATGGGATAACAATGATCAGTATAAGAGATCAGTGTGTGCAGTGTTATAGGTCCCTATGGGATAACAATGATCAGTGTAAAAGATCAGTGTGTGCAGTGTTATAGGTCCCTATGGAAGCTATAACACTGCAAAAAAAAGTGAATGAATATCATTTAACTCCTCCCCTATTAAAAGTTTGAATCACCCCCCTTTTCCCATAAAAAAACACAGTGTAAATAAAAATAAACATATATGGTATCACCGCGTGCGAATTATAAAAATATATAGTTAATTCAACCGCACAGTCAATGGCGTACGCGCAAAAAAATTCCAAAGTCCAAAATAGTGCGTTTTTGGTCACTTTTTATATCATTTAACCCCTTAAGGACCAGGCCATTTTATACCTTAAGGACCGGAGCGTTTTTTGCAATTCTGACCACTGTCACTTTAAACATTAATAACTCTGGAACGCTTTTAGTTATTATTCTGATTCCGAGACTGTTTTTTCGTGACATATTCTACTTTAACATAGTGGTAAAATTTTATGGTAACTTGCATCCTTTCTTGGTGAAAAATCCCCAAATTTGACGAAAAAATTGAAAATTTTGCATTTTTCTAACTTTGAAGCTCTCTGCTTGTAAGGAAAATGGATATTCAAAATAAAAAAAAATTTGATTCACATTTCCAATATGTCTACTTTATGTTTGCATCATAAAATTTATGTGTTTTTACTTTTGGAAGACACCAGAGGGCTTCAAAGTTCAGCAGCAATTTTCCAAATTTTCAAACTCAATATTTTTCAGGGACCAGTTCAGGTTTGGAGTGGATTTGAAGAGTCTTCATATTAGAAATACCCCATAAATGACCCCATTATAAAAACTACACCCCCCAAAGTATTCAAAATTACATTCAGTAAGCGTTTTAACCCTTTAGATGTTTCACAGGAATAGCAGCAAAGTGAAGGAGAAAAATCAAAATCTTCATTTTTTTCACTTGCATGTTCTTGTAGACCCAATTTTTGAATGTTTGCAAGGGGTAAAAGGAGAAAAATTTTACTTGTGTTTGTAGCCCAATTCCTCTCGAGTAAGCACATACCTCATATGTCTATGTAAAGTGTTCGGCAGGCGCAGTAGAGGGCTCAGAAGCGAAGGAGCGACAAGGGGATTTTAGAGAGTACGTTTTTCTGAAATGGTTTTTGGGGGGCATGTTGCATTTAGGAAGCCCCTATGGTGCCAGAACAGCTAAAACCCCCCACATGCCATACCATTTTGGAAACTAGACCCCTTGAGGAACGTAACAAGGAATTAAGTGAGCCTCAATACCTCACAGGGGTTTCACGACTTTTGCAAATGTAAAAAAAAAAAAAAAAATTATCTAAAGTGCTTGGTTTCCCAAAAATTTTACATTTTTACAAAGGGTTAAAGCAGAAAATACCCCCCAAAATTTGAAGCCCAATTTCTCCCGATTCAGAAAACACCCCATATGGGGGTGAAAAGTGCTCTGCTGGCGCACTACGGGTCTCAGAAGAGAAGGAGTCACATTTGGCTTTTTTGAAGCAAATTTTGCTCTGGGGGCATGCTGCATTTAGGAAGCCCCTATGGTGCCAGGACAGCTAAAAAAAAACACATGGCATACCATTTTGGAAACTAGACCCCTCGGGGAACGTAACAAGGGGTAAAGTGAACCTTAATACCCCACAGGGGTTTCACGACTTTGGCATATGTAAAAAAAAAAAAAAATTTTTACCTAAAATGCTTGGTTTCCCAAATATTTTACATTTTTACAAAGGGTTAAAGCAGAAAATACCCCCCAAAATTTGAAGCCCAATTTCTCCCGATTCAGAAAACACCCCATATGGGGGTGAAAAGTGCTCTGCTGGCGCACTACGGGTCTCAGAAGAGAAGGAGTCACATTTGGCTTTTTTGAAGCAAATTTTGCTCTGGGGGCATGCTGCATTTAGGAAGCCCCTATGGTGCCAGGACAGCTAAAAAAAAACCACATGGCATACCATTTTGGAAACTAGACCCCTCGGGGAACGTAACAGGGGGTAAAGTGAACCTTAATACCCCACAGGGGTTTCACGACTTTGGCATATGTAAAAAAAAATATTAAATTTTACCTAAAATGCTTGGTTTCCCAAAAATTTTACATTTTTACAAAGGGTTAAAGCAGAAAATACCCCCCAAAATTTGAAGCCCAATTTCTCCCGATTCAGAAAACACCCCATATGGGGGTGAAAAGTGCTCTGCTGGCGCACTACAGGTCTCAGAAGAGAAGGAGACACATTTGGCTTTTTTGAAGCAAATTTTGCTCTGGGGGCATGCCGCATTTAGGAAGCCCCTATGGTGCCAGGACAGCTAAAAAACCCCACATGGCATACCATTTTGGAAACTAGACCCCTCGGGGAATGTAACAAGGGGTAAAGTGAACCTTAATACCCCACAGGGGTTTCACGACTTTGGCATATGTAAAAAAAAAAATAATACATTTTACCTAAAATGCTTGGTTTCCCAAAAATTTTACATTTTTACAAAGGGTTAAAGCAGAAAATACCCCCCAAAATTTGAAGCCCAATTTCTCCCGATTCAGAAAACACCCCATATGGGGGTGAAAAGTGCTCTGCTGGCGCACTACTGGTCTCAGAAGAGAAGGAGTTACAAATTTTGCTCTGGGGGCATGCCACATTTAGGAAGCCCCTATGGGGCCAGGACAGTAAAAAAAAAAACACATGGCATACCATTTTGGAAACTAGACCCCTTGGGGAACGTAACAGTGTTACACCTCACAGGTTTTTTGAACAGTGGGCCGTAAAAGTGAAAAATTTGATTTTTTTGCACTATATTGACAGTGTTACCCCAAATGTTTCAATTTCACATTGGGTAATAGGGCAAAAGGCCCCCAAAATTTGTAGAACAATTTTGTCTGAGAAAAAAAATACCCCATATGTGGATGTAAATTGCTCTGTGGACGCACTACAATGCTCAGAATAGAAGGAGTGAAAATTTTGTTGTAATTGAAGTCGGGGGTCATGTGCATTTATAAAGCCCCCAACAGGAAAAAAAAAAACATATGTGACACCATTTTAGAAACTTCACCCCTCAATGAACGTAACAAGGGGTACAGCGGGAAATAACACCTCACAGGTTTTTTTTTGAAAAGTGGGCGATAAATTGAAAAATTTGATTTTTTTACAGTAAAATGCTGGGGTTACCCAATTATTAACATAATATGAGAAATTGGGTTACAAATTTTGGAGGGCTTTTCCCCCTGACTATAAAAATACATCCACATATGGGGTAACATGCTGGGCGGGCGCACAACAAGGCTCAGAAGTCATAGAGGTCACTTTGTATTTGTGGCCTTTGGCATATCAGTAGCTGACGGTTACATACATTCCGAGGAAAATACAAAAATGAAACACCCACATGTGACACCATTACAGAAAGTACCCACCCTGAGGAATGGGTATAGGGGTAATTTTTAATGCACAGGTGTTTCCTAAATTTATTTTCCAGGAATGGATGAAGGGTAGCTTTTGAAAATTGCAATTTTCAACCTATGTTCTGCTTCATCTTTCTGGGAACAACTAACATGTGACTCCGAATTGTCGCCTGAAAATACGACAGAGCTCAGTGAGAACTCTTCGCATTTGAGGCGGATGTTTGTTACGGACCTAACAGTTACATACATTCAGAGGAAAATACAAGAAAGGAACACCCACATGTGAACCTATTACAAACAGTACACCCCCTAGGGAAGGTGTATAGGGTGAAGTGGAGATTTGGAACAGACGGGTGTTCCCTTCATTTATTTTCCAGGAATGGATGAAGTGTACTATGGGGGGAAGAAAATTGCAATTTTAGTACTGATATGCCAATTATTTTCCCAGAATGATGACCCAGAGTACAGCCAAAAGTAAAAATGATGCCCGCCCCAAACCCTATACTCTGAATCATCATTCTGGGAAGGGGATGTGTGGGGCCGTCCCTATTCTGTTACCTCAAATGCGCAACCCGCTCAGGTGGGGAGAGAGAGCGTTGCGCATTTGAGGCAACTGCAAACCTCCAATGCTGTTGACTCTGTGTCCCATGACCCATTTTTTAGGGGGAAGAAAAAAAAAATATTGGGCTATTGGGAAAAAGGTTTTGTTTTTTGGGGGTGTGTTTTGGTTTAAAATTTGGAAGTCAATGTACCCTGGACTGGTACATTGGAGCCGAATTCTGGGGAATGAAAATTAGGGCAAAGGATGGAAAATTTAGTACTCCATGGAAGTGTGATACTCCCTGAAGCAGCCTATGCAGAGGCCCGGATGATCGGGGCAAGTGTCACACTGAATGGTGGTGTCCCTCCGTCTCCCCTTCTTGTGACACACTCTGCATTTCTTCTGGGTTCGTCCCGTCCTTCCAGTGTTGGGGATCACACCTGGAAAGTGTTGGCCGGGGACGATCCGGGGACCTAAAGTTCCAGAGGTGCTCTGACCCGCTCTTTGGCGGTCACCATAGATGAGGGCCTTTAGAACTACCTCTTGGAACTCCAGGTATGTCCCTGTGTTGCCAGCGTTCTGGTACAGTATAAAAGAGTTGTACATGGCAACCTGTACCATGTAGACCGCAACCTTTTTATACCATACGCGTGTTTTCCGCATGGCATTATATGGCTTGAGGACTTGATCAGAAAGATCAACTCCCCCCATATACCGATTGTAGTCCAGAATACAATCGGGCTTGAGGACCGGTCCCGCGGTACCTCGCACAGGGACAGGGGTGCTGCCATTCCCATGAATTGTGGTGAGCATAAGGACATCCCTCTTGTCCTTAT
Organism: Hyla sarda; assembly: GCF_029499605.1. NCBI lineage: Eukaryota > Metazoa > Chordata > Amphibia > Anura > Hylidae > Hyla > Hyla sarda. Next base: position 31,998,597 of record NC_079200.1, read on the forward strand.
ACCGGATCAACAACAGGTTCTCATGGGAAAAGGCACGGGACTCACCCCGGGGGATAGGAGCATGTAGGGGATGGGGCGGAAGGCCTCTTTGATTCTTCCGGACTGTCCCACAAGCGACCGTGGATCTGGCGGCGAGGGACGTGAAGAGAGGGATACTAGTATAAAAGTTATCCACGTAAAGGTGGTAACCTTTATCTAGCAATGGGTGCAAAAGGCCCCAAACGATTTTCCCGCTAACACCCAGAGTGGGGGGACATTCTGGGGGTTCAAAACGGGAATCTCGTCCCTCATACACTATAAACTTGCAAGTGTACCCGGAGGTACTCTCGCAAAGTTTATACATCTTCACGCCATACCGCGCCCGCTTGGTCGGGATGTATTGCCGGAAGCTGAGTCTCCCTTTGAAGCTGATGAGAGACTCATCAATAGAGACCTCCCGACATAGGCCTCCCAAAATCTGGCCCCGAAGTGATTGATGACCGGCCTGATTTTATACAGGCGGTCATACGCGGGATCAGTTCGGGGGGGACATGCCGCATTATCAGCATAATGCAAACATCTCCGAATGGCCTCGAACCGGGAGCGTGCCATGGCCATACTGTAGAGGGGTGTCTGGTAAAAGACGTCCCCACTCCAATATTGCCTGACACTGGGTTTTTTAACTATACCCATATGCAGCGCGAGGCCCCAAAAGGTCCTCATTTCGGCTGCATCGACTGGAGTCCAGCCACCGGGTCTAGCTAAAAGTGAGCCCGGGTTAGCGGCGACGAACTGTTGGGCGTACAGATTCGTCTGTGTAACCATCAAATTAACAAAGTCGTCACTGAAAAAATGACCGAAAAAGTCCTTTTCAGTGAACCCGGCGATGTTAATTTTGATTCCTGAGTCGCCAACAAACTCAGGAATCACGGGCTCGTGGTCCGCTGGCTCAGCCCAGTCAAGTTCTCCGGTACGATGTACCAGTGATCTTGGCAGGGGGGCTTCACTAGTATGAGCGCCAGGGGGACTCATACTAGCATGGGGCACAGGGTCAAGGGCAGAGGAGGTTTGCGGCACCGCACGGCGGCGTCTCCGCCGCCTTGGTGGCTCATCATCAGAACTAGATGATGAGGAGGACGATGAAATAAGGAAGGTGGGGTCTTCATCGTCCTCTGAGCCGCTCTCGGTGTCGGAGGCAATTAGGTCATATGCCTCCTCCGCCGAAAACACTCTGCGGGCCATTTCCCTACTCTAATGTGGATACGGGGGGTGTGTGTGTGTGTGTGGGGGGGGAAAACTTTATTGGTGTGTGTGCTGCGTGTGGTGTGGTGCGATATTACCTCCCTAACCCGCCCTAACCCTCCCTAACCTAACCTAACTAAACTAACCCGCCCTAACAGAAAAAAATATAAAATAAAAAGGAGCCTTTTTTAAAAAAAAAGGGGGGACTTCTAGCGCAAAAAAGCCTTGCGCCAAAAAAAAGCGTTTATCTAATCAGTGGTGTGCGCACTGATTAGCGCTTGTGGCGGCAGGGGGCGCAGAAGTCAGTGGGGGGTCTGGCCACTGACCCCCACACAAAAAAAAACTGGAAAAAAAAAAAACGCTTTACCCCGAAAAAAATGCACCCACCTGAACCCCCAAAAAAACGCTGATCAGTGATAAATCACAGACAGCGGCGGGACTGGCTGCACACACAGGTACGTCCAAATGCAATGGTGTCCGCTCACCTCCGGAGCCGAATCTCTGACACACCTGTGCTATCACGGACCCACCGGTCCCGCCCCGGCTTCAACAGCGTATAGAAGGAAGGATTGTCCGGCACCAGGTATGCTCTAAAAGATTTCTTTTATTCAAGCCATAGCAAGGAAACAGACATCACAGGACTGTAGTAATCTGACGCGTTTCGCTCTCTCTTGAGCTTAAACGTAGACTCGTCAGATTACTACAGTCCTGTGATGTCTGTTTCCTTGCTATGGCTTGAATAAAAGAAATCTTTTAGAGCATACCTGGTGCCGGACAATCCTTCCTTCTGCACACACAGGTACGGTCCGTCCGCACAGTACACGCCTGCTACTGGTGGCACGGACCGCCTATGGGTGCAAAAAATAAACCGCGTTAACCGAAAAAAGTGCCTGTACCACAAAAAAAACGCTGATCAGTGATAAATCACCGACAGCGGTGAGGCACGCCGCACACACACAGGTAAGGTCCGGCCACACAGTACACGCCTGCTACTGGTGGCACGGACCGCCTATGGGTGCAAAAACACGCTAGAAAACCCGAAAAAAAGCGCCGGCACCACAAAAAAAAACGCTGATCAGTACTACGGGACTGATCAGCGGCGGGTGGGCTTTAACAAACGGTGGCGGACCGCTCTTTTATAACTAAGAGGGTCCGCACACACGCTTAGTGAAAAAAAAAAAAAAAAAAGATCTGCACCAAAAAAAAAAGGCTGGCGGCAGACCGCAGCGACCCAGCAGGGCCGGGGTCACGCAGCTAAAGGTGCTACGGACCCACGGACACCCACTGAGGTACGCTGAAAAAAAGACAAAAAAAAACTTTTTTTTTTTAACCCTAACCTGTCCCTACCTAATCTAAAGCTATCCCTGGCGATTTCTGTGCCAAGGGGCCACAGAAAGGGGGCAAGGGGCACTTTTTTTGGACTGAGGGGATGGTGGGCAGCACGGGGCTCCGTCCTGCACACCAGATCTATGTGGAATGGTGGGCAGAACGGAGCAACGTGCTCCTAGCCCCCACCATCCCCTCCCATTACTATGTGATTGGTGTGGCCACTTTGGCCACCCAATCACAACTGTACTGAGGGGGTGGCCACAATGCCAGCCCCCAGTACAGCATGGATGGTGATTGGTGGTGTATACTACACCACCAGTCACCATCTATATCCGGGTCACAGGGTCACACGTGACCCTGATGACCCGGAACCGCTGCAGAACGCCGGTAAGTAGTTACCGGCGTCCTGCAGCGATCGCAGGTATAGGAGGTCCTCCGGACCTCCTCCTGCACACTGCCGGGATGTCTGCTGATAGAAATCAGCAGACATCCGGCGCCGATCCCCGCCCGGCGAGCAGCGGGGAACGGAATCACAGCGCATCGCTCGTCTGAATTGACGAGCGATGCGCTGCGATCGCCGACATGGGGGGGCATAATGACCCCCCTCGGCGTTATGCCGCGATGCCTGCTGAACGATTTCAGCAGGCATCGGGCACCGGCTCCCCTCCGGCTAGCGGTGGGGGGCTGGGAATGGACAGGACGTACTCCTACGTCCTCGGTCCTTAAGGACTCGGAAACGGGGGCGTAGGAGTACGTCCATTGTCCTTAAGGGGTTAAAAGTGAATAAAAAGCGATCAATAAATCCTATCAAAAATGGTACCGTTAAAAACTTCAGATCACGGCGCAAAAAAATGAGCCCTCATACCGCCCCATACACGGAAAAACGGAAGCCCCAAAAAGTTACAAAATGGCTTTTTTTTTCAATTTTGTCGCACAATGATTTTTTTTCAGTTTCACCGTAGATTTTTGGGCAAAATGACTGACGTCATTACAAAGTAGAATTGGTGGCGCAAAAAATAAGCCATCATATGGATTTTTCGATGCAAAATTGAAAGAGTTATGATTTTTTAAAGGCAAGGAGCAAAAAACGAAAATGCAAAAACGGAAAAAACCCCGGTCCTTAAGGGGTTAATTTGTACTTATTGTAGTACAAACAATTTTCTCTATAGATCTGCACAAATTCTATTTCCTTTCTCTACTTATACACAGCCTATATGATTCTTCCTGGAAGACTGCCTTGCGTTTGCTCTCCTCTCTTTCTGCAGCCCGTGTGAGCTGTTCCTTAGGGATTCTTTCCCCCCTGTTCACCCTTTGAGCTGATGTGTAACCCCCTCCCCACTGCTATATCTAAAACAGAGAGAGAGAAGAAAATCAATTTCATTAAACTTAAAGGTGTTAACCAGGAAAAAACTTTTTTATATATATATATATATATATATATATATATATATATATATATATATATAAATCAACTGGCTCCAGAAAGTTAAACAGATTTGTAACCAAATTTCTTCTATTAAAAAATCTTAATCCTTTCAGTATTTATGAGCTGCTGAAGTTGAGTGGTTCTTTTCTATCTAAGTGCTCTCTGACGTGTCTCGGGAACCGCCCAGTTTAGAAGCAAATCCCCATAGCAAACCTCTTCTACTCTGTGCAGTTCCCGAGAGAAGCAGAGATGTCAGCAGAGAGCACTGTTGCGAGACAGAAAAAAACAACTCAACTTCAGCAGCAGATAACTATTGGAAGGATTAAGATTTTTTTTAATAGAAGTAATTTACAAATCTGTTTAACTTTCTTGAGCCAGTTGATATAAGAAAAAAAGTTTTTTCTGGAATACCCCTTTAAAGGACAACTGTAGCACAATATACCCTTATCCCCTATCTACAAGATAGGGGATAAGTATTTGATCGCGGGGGGTTCGACCGCTGGGACCCCCCCGAGATCTCCCTGACGGGGCGCCGCCATTAGCGCTCATAGTGAGCGCTGAAGGCGCGTGGCGTCGACCTAGAGGTCAACGGTGACGCCCCGTCTCCTCCCCGTCCCAATACAGTTCTATGGAGGAGATATCTCTCCCATAGAGATGTATGGAGGAGGCGTGCCGGCCGCAACGTCATGCTGCGGCTGGCACGCCCCCTGCACGGGAGAGCCGCGGCCCCGTACAGGAGATCACAGGGGGTCCCAGCGGTCGGACCCCCTGCGATCAAACACTTATCCCCTATCCTGTGGATAGGGGATAAGTGTTAATTAAGCTGCAGATGTCCTTTAATCTTTCTCTGATTAGCAGTCAAAGGTAGGAAATTTCTCAGGAAGATGGTTTAGAACAGTGTTTCCCAACCAGGGTGCCTCCAGCTGTATCAAAACTACAACTCCCAGCATGCCCGGACAGCCTTTGGCTGTCCGGGCATGCTGGGAGTTGTAGTTTTGCCACAGCTGGAGGCACCCTGGTTGGAAAACACTGGTTTGGAAAGTTGCTCCCTTTTGCTTTCAGGAAAGAAATTAAAGGGGTACTCCACCCCTAAACATATTATTCCTTATCCAAAGGATAGGGAATAAGGTGTCTGATCGCGGGGGTCCGGCACCCCAATCATCCGGCGCACGTAGCGGACTCACTCCGTTCCGGATGACAGGCAACTACAGCCATCATGCCATGCCCCCTCCATTCATGTCTATAGGAGGAGGCGTGTACTAGCCGTCATGCCCCGTCCCATAGACCTGAATGGAGGGGGCAGGATATGACGTTACGAACAAGGAACATCCAAGCTTCTGTGTTCAGAACACTATGGTACTGGTTGGAAGATCGCGGAGGGTCCCAGTGGCCGGACTCCACGCGATCAGACATCTTATCCCCTATTCCTTTGGATAGGGAATAACATATTTAGGGGCGGAGTACCCCTATATCAGTACAGTGATCCCTCAACTTACAATGGCCTCAACATACAATAGTTTCAACATACAATGGTCTTTTCTGGACCATTGTAAGTTGAAACCAGACTCAACATACAATGCTATGGACAGCCCAGATCTGTGAAACGTGTCAATGAACTGACCAATCAGAATGGGCATTTACTGGTAAAACTCCTGTATTACTGAAGCGTATGCACTGACTGGTGTCTGGTAGCACCTCCCTAAAGTACAGGGAGGTATTACATGTTCTGTACTCTTTACCTGTACCAGGATTAGCTGCTCTTTTGGACACCTGGTGAGGGCGGCTCCATGTTACTTTTTTAGGACACTGTGTACTGTACAGGACCCCGAAGAAGCTCCTGTCCTCTACATAGACCAGTGCTTCCCAACCAAGGTGCCCCAGCTGTTGCAAAACTACAACTCCCAGCATGCCCGGACAGCCTTTGGCTGTCCGGGCATGCTGGGAGTTGTAGTTTTGCAACAGCTGGAGGCTCCCTGCTTGGCAAACACTGACATAGACAGTGATTACAGCTCCCAGCAGATCTTTCTTACTTTTATATATAAGGATTTGCTTTATCTATATTAGTTATCTACTTATTTTTATTTAATCCTCACTTTTTCCTATTTTTGGATGACATTTTGGTGCCTTTAGAACCAATTACCAGGTTTCCATAGAGTTATGGTCTCAACATACAATGGTTTCAACATACAATGGTCGTCCCGGAACCAATTAATATTGTAACTTGAGGGACCACTGTAAAAGACTTGTGTGGTCAGTAATAAAATCTAGTCTCAGGTACGTTGCTTTTGGGTTATCGTACTGTTTCTCTCCCACCATGTTTATGTGTAGTCCCACGAGACACCTTTTTGTTCTTTTCTCCTGCAGGATCCCACGCTATACACTGTGCGCGCGGTCATCATTTTGGATCAGGACGGAAATCGACTTGTAGCCAAAGTAATAAAGATGTGTGCACTGCATGTGTTTGGGTATAAGGGGGGAGATTTCTCAAACCCTGTCCAGAGGAACAGGCCTCTGAAAAATGAAACAACTCATCAACAGGTTTTGATAAATCTTCCCCAACGTGTTTTACCTGACTAATACGTTCTCATACGGGGGAATTTATCATTCATATACACTGTGTTGTAAACTTTTGCGCAGCCTGCAAACTTTTCACGATGTATGCTACTCATGCTGACTTTTGCATATGCCGAGTATAAGCAATCTTGTTGACAGGGTCTGTATTATGTGCTGAATTAATTTAATGGGACTTTAAAGGGGTACTCCGGTGGAAAACTTTTTTTTTTTTTTTTTTTAAATCAACTGGGGCCAGAAATTTTAACAGATTTGTAAATTAATTCTATTAAAAAAATCTTAATCCTTCCAGTACTTATTAGCTGCTGAATACGACAGAGGAAATTCTTTTCTTTTTGGAACACAGTGCTCTCTGCTGAATCACGAGCACAGTGCTCTCTGCTGACATCTCTGTCCATTTTAGGAACTGACCAGAGCAGCATATGTTTGCTATGGGGATTTTCTCCTACTCTGGACAGTTCTTAAATTGGACAGAGATGTCAGCAGAGAGCACTGTGCTCATGATGTCAGCAGAGAGCTCTGTGTTCCAAAAAGAAAAAAAATTCTTCTGTAGTATTCAGCAGCTAATAAGTACTGGAAGATTTTTTTAATAGAAGTCTAGAATCTGTTTAACTTTCTGGCACCAGTTGATTAAAAAAAAAAAAAAAAAAAAAGTTTTCCACCGGAGTACCCCTTTAAGTTCTGAGGTCACACTGAGGGTGTTTTGTTTTTATTTAATTTTTTATATATATTTTTTAATGCTTAAAGGAGTACTGTTCCGAACGCTGGAGACGGTGCCGGGAGCTTGTGACGTCACGGCCTCGGCCCATCATGACGTCACGGCCCACCCCCCTCAATGCAAGTCTATGGGAGGGGGCTATGACGCCAGGAGTGTCGGCTTCAGCGTTTGGAACAGTTTGTTCCAAACGCTGAGCAGAGGAGTATCCCTTTAAATCAAGGGATGGTGTGTAATATGGTTTATGCACTGTCAGCACACAGGTGGTGAAATAGACGAGGGGTCCAACCAATTATTGGAAATCCAGTGAACCTGAGTATATGATAAATCCCCCCATGGTTTCTTCTGTGATCTAAGGAACTGTAATAAAAACTCACTTTAGTGGACTGATGCATGGCTTTCACACTTCTGTTTTTGCCTATGATTGAAGCATCTTGAAACACACCCGCAGTTTTTAAATAGATCCAGAAGCATAACATACAAACCTTTTGTGTCTCCTTTGTTAACAGAATGCTGCCTTAAAGGGGTACTCCGCTGCTCAGCTGGAACTGGTGTTGGCAGCTCGTGACGTCATAGCCCCGCCCCCTTAATGCAAGTCTATGGGAGGGGGTGTGACGTCACGAGCTCCCGGCTCCAGCGTTCGGAACAGTTTGTTGTAAACGCTGAGCAGCGGAGTATCCCTTTAAGCCATGTTCACACAACGTGAAAAAGATGGTATTTTATTTATAGCTTTTTTTTCCCCACTATTTCGGAAAATCAGTTGGCTTTTCCGTATATTCCTGAAAAAAAGCTATAAATACAGTGAAGTACTTAAAGGAGTACTGTACTGAAATACAACTTATCCCCCACCCAAAGGATAGAAGATAAGTTATAGATTGTGAGGGGTCCGACCGTTGGGGCCCCTGCAATTTCCTGCACGGCGCCCTGGCAGTCTGCAAGAAGGGCATGCCGACCCACCACACAAAGTAACGACCAACACGCCCCCTCCATGTATCCCATAGAGATACATGGAGGGGGGGGTGTCGGCCACAGGTTCGTGCGGGGGTTGGCATGCCCCCTTCCTGCAGACTGCCAGGGCGCTGTGCAGGAGATCGCAGGGGTCCCAGCGGTCGGGCCCCTCGCAAATTATAACTAATCCCCTATCCTTTGGATAGGGGATACGTTGTATTTCACTGGAGTACTCCTTTAAGTGCTTACAAAAAAGAGAAGTATACGTTTTTCCTTTAGACTAAGTTCAGACATGGCATATTTGTCTGTCGATTTTTGCATTAACAATTTGCAACATATTACAGTGCAATGGTAGCAAATGTTTTTTGTTTTTTTTTAAACCAGCGTTGACAAAATCCACACTCATCGGCCACTTTATTAGGCACATCTGTTCAACTGCTTGTTAAAGGGGTTGTCCTATGAAGCAAAGTTGGTGAAACCAGATGAGCACCACTTACATATATTCAGGAGACTAATTGAACTGAGCATGTGCAACCACCTTAATATGTGTCATTAGGCAGCAGATTACCAAAACAAAGTTGGCACGTGGGGGGATTCGTAACTTTATATCGCTCAAACGGGACATTTTCAGAAATGCTGGTATATTTGAAATGTGTTTAATTTCATACAATGCATCAGATTATACCCGTTTCTATTAATAGAACAACCCATTTAACACAAATAGGTAATCAGCCAATCACATTGCAGCAACTCAATGTAGAATACCATCTTTGAACGCACAACACATACAACCCTAAAACAGATGGGCTACAGAAGATGGCCACACTGGGTGTACCGCCCCAATGAGTGTGGACCCCCTGTGCCACTTACCGGTTTGGCTTAGGAACAGAGTTTAAAGGGGTACTCCCCTGGAAAAAAATGTTTAAATCAACTGGTGCCAGAAAGTTAAACAGATTTGTAAATTCTGTTTGGGGATTTGCTCCTACTCTGGACAGTTCCTGACATGAACAGAGGTGTCAGCAGAGAGCACTGTGGTCAGACAGAAAGGAAATCCAAAAAGAAAAGAACTTCCTGTGGAACATAGAGCAGGTGATAAGTACTGAAAGGATTAAGATTTTTAAATAGAAGTAATTTACAAATCTGTTTAACTTTCTGGCACCAGTTGATAAAAAAAAAAATGTTTTCCAGTGGAGTAGTCCTTTAAGTATTCCTCTGGTTTTCACCCTATATCCCACACCAGGATGTGGAAGCTGGACTTCAGCTGCAGGGGAGATACCAGGTCATACAGGCCAGAATGCACCGATGCCAAGCATCAAGGATACAGGCAGGTATGGTATTAACGCAGCAAACAGCCTGATGAAGCAGAGCTGTCTTGATGAATAGCTTAGCCGGAGCTGTTAGAACATCAAAGCTGAGGAGCTCAGATGCAGCCAAGTGGAGTAGGCTTGTTTATCAGACAGAGGCATAGTCATTGGTCCAGGTAATACATAGAGGAATCAAGCAGGTACATGGGTTAAGGCAGAAGCAGGGTCAGAATATCCGATTCGGGTCAGGAACACGGATCAACAGAACAGAATACAGACAACTTTGTTCTGCAGGAACTACACTATTGCTCAAGCTCCACAGGAATGGAGGAGTGCTCTCTTATAGGTAGTGCCTGGCGGAGGACAGGACTCTGGGGCCCACACGGATCCTTAACGTGACAGCCCGAGCATGCGTGTAGTCTCTATGGTGTGCGCTAAAAACTGGCACCATCTGCAACAGTGCAGAGGAGGAAGTCCGGAGCCTGCAGTAAGGAGGGAGAACCAAGTGTGGTTTGAGGTAAGGAGCTGGACGTGCTGCACAGAGGAAGCTACTAACTGCCAGCGTTACACCGCATACTACTCCTGTCAGCTCAGAACAGGAAACAGGCTACAGTTCACACAGGCTCACCAAAATTGGACAATGGAAGACTTGAAGAACGATACCTGGTTTGATAAGTCTCGATTCCAACTACAAGTCAGAACTTGATGTAAACATGAAAGCATGGCTTCATCCAGCTTTGTATAAACAGTTCAGGCATTACTGTCATTAGTAAGAAGATTTAAAAAAAAAATGCTTAAATCAGTGTAGTAATGTGCCCTAGGACCTGTTTGCATAATAATATGCATGTGTTAATATTTAAAATACTTTTTGATCTATGTATTCCTGTGATCAGTCTTTCCGCATTTCTATTAGAGGCTGGGGCATTTCCTATGGAGTATGATGAGCTCCTTTCCTCCACCCTCCCTCTCCCCTGACAAGAGGTCTGCACAAACATTTTTACATTTGCAAAGCTTTCTACCTAAATGCATGCTGTATATAACTCTAATGCAGCCATATAAAACTATATGGTGCAAGGACAGAAGAAAAACCTGCACGTTGTGCCAGAAAAATAAACATTTTTACAGTTCTGCAGCTTTGTGACCAAAGTGCATGCTTTTTATAACCCTAAAGCAACTGTGTGAACCTATATGGTGCAAATACACAAGAAATAAGTTCAAAAAATGACCAAAGATAAACCATTTTGCATATAAATAATAGTTTATTGAAAACTGCAAGCTGGATTGTTACGCCGAGCGCTCCGGGTCCCCGCTCCTCCCCGGAGCGCTCGCTTCTCTCTCGCTACCGCAGCGCTCCGGGCGGCTCCACTGACCCGGTGCGCTGCGATACCGTCTCCAGCCGGGATGCGATTCGCGATGCGGGTAGCGCCCGCTCGCGATGCGCATCCCGGCTCCCGTACCTGACTCGCTCTCCGTCTGTCCTGTCCCGGCGCGCGCGGCCCCGCTCCCTAGGGCGCGCGCGCGCCGGGTCTCTGCGATTTAAAGGGCCACTGCGCCGCTGATTGGCGCAGTGGTTCCAATTAGTGTGTTCACCTGTGCACTCCCTATTTATACCTCACTTCCCCTTCACTCCCTCGCCGGATCTTGTTGCCATTGTGCCAGTGAAAGCGTTTCCTTGTGTGTTCCTAGCCTGTGTTCCAGACCTCCTGCCGTTGCCCCCGACTACGATCCTTGCTGCCTGCCCCGACCTTCTGCTACGTCCGACCTTGCTTCTGTCTACTCCCTTGTACCGCGCCTATCTTCAGCAGTCAGAGAGGTTGAGCCGTTGCTAGTGGATACGACCTGGTCACTACCGCCGCAGCAAGACCATCCCGCTTTGCGGCGGGCTCTGGTGAAAACCAGTAGTGACTTAGAACCGATCCACTAGCACGGTCCACGCCAATCCCTCTCTGGCACAGAGGATCCACTACCTGCCAGCCGGCATCGAGGACAGTAGATCCGGCCATGGATCCCGCTGAAGTTCCTCTGCCAGTTGTCGCCGACCTCACCACGGTGGTCGCCCAGCAGTCACAACAGATAGCGCAACAAGGCCAACAGCTGTCTCAACTGACCGTGATGCTACAGCAGCTACTACCACAGCTTCAGCAATCATCTCCTCCGCCAGCTCCTGCACCTCCTCCGCAGCGAGTGGCCGCTTCTGGTCTACGACTATCCTTGCCGGATAAATTTGATGGGGACTCTAAATTCTGCCGTGGCTTTCTTTCCCAATGTTCCCTGCACTTGGAGATGATGTCGGACCAGTTCCCTACTGAAAGGTCTAAGGTGGCTTTCGTAGTCAGCCTTCTGTCTGGAAAAGCTCTGTCATGGGCCACACCGCTCTGGGACCGCAATGACCCCGTCACTGCCTCTATACACTCCTTCTTCTCGGAAATTCGAAGTGTCTTTGAGGAACCTGCCCGAGCCTCTTCTGCTGAGACTGCCCTGTTGAACCTGGTCCAGGGTAATTCTTCCGTTGGCGAGTACGCCGTACAATTCCGTACTCTTGCTTCAGAATTATCCTGGAATAATGAGGCCCTCTGCGCGACCTTTAAAAAAGGCCTATCCAGCAACATTAAAGATGTTCTGGCCGCACGAGAAATCCCTGCTAACCTACATGAACTCATCCATCTTGCCACTCGCATTGACATGCGTTTTTCCGAAAGGCGTCAGGAGCTCCGCCAGGATATGGACTTTGTTCGCACAAGGCGTTTTTTCTCCCCGGCTCCTCTCTCCTCTGGTCCCCTGCAATCCGTTCCTGTGCCTCCCGCCGTGGAGGCTATGCAGGTCGACCGGTCTCGCCTGACACCTCAAGAGAGGACACGACGCCGCATGGAGAATCTCTGCCTGTACTGTGCCAGTACCGAACACTTCCTGAAGGATTGTCCTATCCGTCCTCCCCGCCTGGAAAGACGTACGCTGACTCCGCACAAAGGTGAGACAGTCCTTGATGTCTACTCTGCTTCTCCACTTCTTACTGTGCCTGTGCGGATATCTGCCTCTGCCTTCTCCTTCTCTACTATGGCCTTCTTGGATTCCGGATCTGCAGGAAATTTTATTTTGGCCTCTCTCGTCAACAGGTTCAACATCCCAGTGACCAGTCTCGCCAGACCCCTCTACATCAATTGTGTAAACAATGAAAGATTGGACTGTACCATACGTTTCCGCACGGAGCCCCTTCTAATGTGCATCGGACCTCATCACGAGAAGATTGAATTTTTGGTCCTCCCCAATTGCACTTCCGAAATCCTCCTTGGACTACCCTGGCTTCAACTCCATTCCCCAACCCTGGATTGGTCCTCTGGGGAGATCAAGAGTTGGGGGCCCTCTTGTTTCAAGGACTGCCTAAAACCGGTTCCCAGTACCCCTTGCCGTGACTCTGTGGTTCCCCCTGTAACCGGTCTCCCTAAGGCCTATATGGACTTTGCGGATGTTTTTTGCAAAAAACAAGCTGAGACTCTACCTCCTCACAGGCCTTATGATTGTCCTATTGTCACGATGCCGGCTGGCAGGTAGTGGATCCTCTGTGCCGGAGAGGGATTGGCGTGGACCGTGCTAGTGGACCGGTTCTAAGCCACTACTGGTTTTCACCAGAGCCCGCCGCAAAGCGGGATGGTCTTGCTGCGGCGGTCGTGACCAGGTCGTATCCACTAGCAACGGCTCACCTCTCTGGCTGCTGAAGATAGGCGCGGTACAAGGGAGTAGGCAGAAGCAAGGTCGGACGTAGCAGAAGGTCGGGGCAGGCAGCAAGGATCGTAGTCAGGGGCAACGGCAGAAGGTCTGGAACACAGGCTAGGAACACACAAGGAACGCTTTCACTGGCACAATGGCAACAAGATCCGGCAAGGGAGTGCAGGGGAAGTGAGGTGATATAGGGAAGTGCACAGGTGAACACACTAATTGGAACCACTGCGCCAATCAGCGGCGCAGTGGCCCTTTAAATCGCAGAGACCCGGCGCGCGCGCGCCCTAGGGAGCGGGGCCGCGCGCGCCGGGACAGAACAGACGGAGAGCGAGTCAGGTAGGGGAGCCGGGGTGCGCATCGCGAGCGGGCGCTACCCGCATCGCGAATCGCATCCCGGCTGGCAGCGGAATCGCAGCGCCCCGGGTCAGAGGACGTGACCGGAGCGCTGCAGCGGGGGGAGTGAAGCGAGCGCTCCGGGGAGGAGCGGGGACCCGGAGCGCTCGGCGTAACAGTACCCCCCCCCCTTGGGTCTCCCCCTCTTCTTAGAGCCTGAGAACCTGAGGAGTAGACTTTTGTCTAGGATGTTGTCCTCAGGTTCCCAGGATCTCTCTTCAGGACCACAACCCTCCCAGTCCACTAAAAAAAAATTTTTCCCTCTGACTTTTTTGGCAGCTAATATTTCTTTGACCGAGAAGATGTCCGAGGAGCCGGAAACAGGAGTGGGAGGAACAGATTTGGGAGAAAAACGGTTGAGGATGAGTGGTTTGAGAAGAGAGACGTGAAAGGCATTAGGGATACGAAGAGAAGGAGGAAGAAGAAGTTTATAAGAGACAGGGTTAATTTGACACAAAATTTTGAAAGGACCAAGATAGCGTGGTCCCAACTTGTAGCTAGGGACACGGAAGCGGACATATTTAGCGGAGAGCCATACCTTGTCTCCAGGGGAAAAAACGGGAGGGGCTCTTCTTTTCTTATCCGCGAACTTCTTCATGCGTGATGAAGCCTGTAAGAGAGAATTTTGGGTCTCTCTCCATATGATGGAAAGGTCACGAGAAATTTCATCCACAGCGGGCAGACCAGAGGGCAAGGGAGTAGGGAGGGGGGGAAGAGGGTGACGGCCGTACACCACGAAAAATGGGGATTTGGAGGAAGACTCAGAGACCCTGAAGTTATACGAGAATTCGGCCCATGGGAGGAGATCTGCCCAGTCATCCTGGCGGGAGGAAACAAAATGTCGCAAATAATCACCCAAGATCTGGTTAATTCTTTCTACTTGTCCATTGGACTGGGGATGATATGCAGAAGAAAAATTTAATTTAATCTTGAGTTGTTTACAGAGAGCCCTCCAGAATTTAGACACGAATTGGACGCCTCTATCCGAGACAATCTGCGTAGGCAACCCGTGAAGACGAAAAATGTGTACAAAAAATTGTTTAGCCAACTGAGGCGCAGAAGGAAGACCAGGAAGAGGGATGAAATGTGCCATTTTGGAGAATCGATCAACGACCACCCAAATAACAGTGTTGCCACGGGAAGGGGGTAAATCAGTAATAAAATCCATACCAATCAGAGACCAAGGCTGTTCGGGGACAGGCAGAGGATGAAGAAAACCAGCGGGCTTCTGGCGAGGAGTCTTATCCCGGGCACAGATAGTGCAGGCTCGCACAAAGTCCACAACATCCGTCTCCAGAGTCGGCCACCAATAGAAGCGGGAGATGAGTTGCACAGATTTCTTGATACCCGCATGACCTGCGAGATGGGAGGAGTGACCCCATTTGAGGATTCCGAGGCGTTGGCGAGGAGAAACAAAGGTCTTTCCTGGAGGAGTCTGCCTGATGGAGGCAGGAGAAGTGGAGATCAGGCAGTCAGGTGGAATGATGTGTTGCGGAGAGAGTTCAACTTCTGAGGCATCCGAGGAACGAGAGAGAGCATCGGCCCTAATGTTCTTATCGGCAGGACGAAAGTGAATCTCAAAATTAAATCGGGCAAAGAACAGAGACCACCGGGCCTGGCGAGGATTCAGCCGTTGGGCAGACTGGAGGTAGGAGAGGTTCTTGTGGTCGGTGTAGATAATAACAGGAGAACTTGATCCCTCCAACAGATGCCTCCATTCCTCAAGTGCTAATTTAATGGCTAGAAGCTCTCGATCCCCGATGGAGTAGTTCCTCTCCGCTGGAGAGAAGGTCCTAGAGAAAAAACCACAAGTGACAGCATGCCCGGAAGAATTTTTTTGTAGAAGAACAGCTCCAGCTCCCACTGAGGAGGCATCAACCTCCAATAGGAAGGGTTTGGAAGGGTCAGGTCTGGAGAGGACGGGAGCCGAAGAAAAGGCAGACTTGAGTCGTTTAAAGGCGTCTTCTGCTTGAGGAGGCCAGGACTTGGGATCAGCATTTTTTTTGGTTAAAGCCACGATAGGAGCCACAATGGTAGAAAAATGTGGAATAAATTGCCTGTAATAATTGGCGAACCCCAAAAAGCGTTGGATAGCACGGAGTCCGGAGGGGCGTGGCCAATCTAAGACGGCAGAAAGTTTGTCTGGATCCATCTGTAGTCCCTGGCCAGAGACCAAATATCCTAGAAAAGGAAGAGATTGGCATTCAAACAGACATTTCTCAATTTTGGCATAGAGTTGGTTGTCACGAAGTCTCTGAAGAACCATACGGACATGCTGGCGGTGTTCTTCTAGATTGGCAGAAAAAATTAGGATATCGTCCAGATATACAACAACACAAGAGTATAACAGATCACGAAAAATTTCATTGACAAAGTCTTGGAAGACGGCAGGGGCGTTGCACAGGCCAAAGGGCATGACCAGATACTCAAAGTGTCCATCTCTGGTGTTAAATGCCGTTTTCCACTCGTCCCCCTCTCTGATGCGGATGAGGTTATAGGCGCCTCTTAAGTCCAATTTAGTAAAGATGTGGGCACCTTGGAGGCGATCAAAGAGTTCAGAGATGAGGGGTAAGGGGTAGCGGTTCTTAACCGTGATTTTATTAAGACCGCGGTAGTCAATGCAAGGACGTAGGGAGCCATCTTTTTTGGACACAAAGAAAAATCCGGCTCCGGCAGGAGAGGAGGATTTACGGATAAAGCCCTTTTTAAGATTCTCCTGGACGTATTCGGACATGGCAAGAGTCTCTGGGGCAGAGAGAGGATAAATTCTGCCCCGGGGTGGAGTAGTGCCCGGGAGGAGGTCGATAGGGCAATCATAAGGCCTGTGAGGAGGTAGAGTCTCAGCTTGTTTTTTGCAGAAAACATCCGCGAAGTCCATATAGGCCTTAGGGAGACCGGTTACTGGAGGAACCACAGAGTTACGGCAAGGGTTACTGGGAACCGGTTTTAGACAGTTCTTGGAACAAGAGGACCCCCAACTCTTGATCTCCCCAGTGGACCAATCCAGGGTTGGGGAATGAAGTTGAAGCCAGGGAAGTCCAAGGAGAATTTCCGAGGTGCAATTGGGGAGGACCAAAAGTTCAATCCTCTCATGATGAGATCCGATGCTCATAAGAAGGGGCTCCGTGCGGAAACGTATGGTACAGTCCAATCTTTCATTATTTACACAATTGATGTAGAGGGGTCTGGCGAGACTGGTCACGGGGATGTTGAACCTGTTGACGAGAGAGGCCAAAATAAAATTTCCTGCAGATCCAGAGTCCAAGAAGGCCACTGTAGAGAAGGAGAAGGCAGAGGCAGACATCCGCACAGGCACAGTAAGACGTGGAGAAGCAGAGTAGACATCAAGGACTGTCTCACCTTTGTGCGGAGTCAGCGTACGTCTTTCCAGGCGGGGAGGACGGATAGGACAATCCCTCAGGAAGTGTTCGGTACTAGCACAGTACAGGCAGAGGTTCTCCATACGGCGTCGTGTCCTCTCTTGAGGTGTCAGGCGAGACCGGTCGACCTGCATAGCCTCCACGGCGGGAGGCACAGGAACAGATTGCAGGGGACCAGAGGAGAGAGGAGCCGAGGAGAAGAAACGCCTCGTGCGAACAGAGTCCATATCTTGGCGGAGTTCCTGACGCCTTTCGGAAAAACGCATGTCAATGCGAGTGGCTAGGTGAATAAGTTCATGTAGATTAGCAGGAATTTCTCGTGCGGCCAGAACATCTTTAATGTTGCTGGATAGGCCTTTTTTGAAGGTCGCGCAGAGGGCCTCATTATTCCAGGACAATTCTGAAGCAAGAGTACGGAATTGTACGGCATACTCGCCAACGGAAGAATTACCCTGGACCAGGTTCAACAGGGCAGTCTCAGCAGAAGAGGCTCGGGCAGGTTCCTCAAAGACACTTCGGATTTCCGAGAAGAAGGAGTGTACAGAGGCAGTGACGGGGTCATTGCGGTCCCAGAGCGGTGTGGCCCATGACAGGGCTTTTCCGGACAGAAGGCTGACTACGAAAGCCACCTTAGACCTTTCAGTGGGAAACAGGTCCGACATCATCTCCAGATGCAGGGAACATTGGGAAAGAAAGCCACGGCAAAACTTAGAGTCCCCATCAAATTTATCCGGCAAGGATAAGCGTATCCCAGGAGCGGCCACTCGCTGCGGAGGAGGTGCAGGAGCTGGCGGAGGAGATGACTGCTGAAGCTGTGGTAGTAACTGTTGTAGCATAACGGTCAGTTGAGACAGCTGTTGGCCTTGTTGCGCTATCTGTTGTGACTGCTGGGCGACCACCGTGGTGAGGTCAGCGACAACTGGCAGAGGAACTTCAGCGGGATCCATGGCCGGATCTACTGTCACGATGCCGGCTGGCAGGTAGTGGATCCTCTGTGCCGGAGAGGGATTGGCGTGGACCGTGCTAGTGGACCGGTTCTAAGCCACTACTGGTTTTCACCAGAGCCCGCCGCAAAGCGGGATGGTCTTGCTGCGGCGGTAGTGACCAGGTCGTATCCACTAGCAACGGCTCACCTCTCTGGCTGCTGAAGATAGGCGCGGTACAAGGGAGTAGGCAGAAGCAAGGTCGGACGTAGCAGAAGGTCGGGGCAGGCAGCAAGGATCGTAGTCAGGGGCAACGGC
The DNA here is from genome assembly GCF_029499605.1 of Hyla sarda. Lineage (NCBI taxonomy): Eukaryota > Metazoa > Chordata > Amphibia > Anura > Hylidae > Hyla > Hyla sarda. The sequence goes on from NC_079200.1 coordinate 32,016,842, forward strand.
AGAAGGTCTGGAACACAGGCTAGGAACACACAAGGAACGCTTTCACTGGCACAATGGCAACAAGATCCGGCAAGGGAGTGCAGGGGAAGTGAGGTGATATAGGGAAGTGCACAGGTGAACACACTAATTGGAACCACTGCGCCAATCAGCGGCGCAGTGGCCCTTTAAATCGCAGAGACCCGGCGCGCGCGCGCCCTAGGGAGCGGGGCCGCGCGCGCCGGGACAGAACAGACGGAGAGCGAGTCAGGTAGGGGAGCCGGGGTGCGCATCGCGAGCGGGCGCTACCCGCATCGCGAATCGCATCCCGGCTGGCAGCGGAATCGCAGCGCCCCGGGTCAGAGGACGTGACCGGAGCGCTGCAGCGGGGGGAGTGAAGCGAGCGCTCCGGGGAGGAGCGGGGACCCGGAGCGCTCGGCGTAACACCTATTGACCTCCTCCCGGGCACTACTCCACCCCGGGGCAGAATCTATCCTCTGTCCGCCCCAGAGACTCTTGCTATGTCGGAGTACATCCAGGAAAATTTAAAAAAAGGCTTTATCCGTAAATCCTCCTCTCCTGCCGGAGCCGGATTTTTCTTTGTGTCCAAAAAAGATGGCTCTCTACGTCCTTGCATTGACTACCGCGGTCTTAATAAAATCACGGTAAAGAACCGCTACCCCCTACCCCTCATCTCTGAACTCTTTGATCGCCTCCAAGGTGCCCACATCTTTACCAAACTGGACTTAAGAGGTGCTTATAATCTCATCCGCATCAGAGAGGGGGATGAATGGAAAACGGCATTTAACACTAGAGATGGACACTTTGAGTATCTGGTCATGCCCTTTGGCCTGTGCAACGCCCCTGCCGTCTTCCAAGACTTTGTTAATTAAATTTTTCGTGATCTCTTATACTCCTGTGTTGTTGTATATCTGGACGATATCCTGATTTTTTCTGCCAATCTAGAAGAACACCGCCAGCATGTCCGTATGGTTCTTCAGAGACTTCGTGACAATCAACTTTATGCCAAGATAGAGAAATGTCTGTTTGAATGCCAATCTCTTCCTTTCCTAGGATACTTGGTCTCTGGCCAGGGACTACAAATGGATCCAGACAAACTCTCTGCCGTCTTAGATTGGCCACGCCCCTCCGGACTCCGTGCTATCCAACGTTTTTTGGGGTTCGCCAATTATTACAGGCAATTTATTCCACATTTTTCTACCGTTGTGGCCCCTATCGTGGCTTTAACCAAAAAAAATGCCAATCCCAAGTCTTGGCCTCCTCAAGCGGAAGACGCCTTTAAACGGCTCAAGTCTGCCTTTTCTTCGGCTCCCGTGCTCTCCAGACCTGACCCATCTAAACCCTTCCTATTGGAGGTTGATGCCTCCTCTGTAGGAGCTGGAGCGGTCCTTCTACAAAAAAATTCTTCCGGGCATGCTGTTACTTGTGGTTTTTTTTCTAGGACCTTCTCTCCGGCGGAGAGGAACTACTCCATCGGGGATCGAGAGCTTCTAGCCATTAAATTAGCACTTGAGGAATGGAGGCATCTGCTGGAGGGATCAAGATTTCCAGTTATTATTTACACCGATCACAAGAACCTCTCCTATCTCCAGTCTGCCCAACGGCTGAATCCTCGCCAGGCCAGGTGGTCTCTGTTCTTTGCCCGATTTAACTTTGAGATTCACTTTCGGCCTGCCGATAAGAACATTAGGGCCGATGCTCTCTCTCGTTCCTCGGATGCCTCGGAAGTTGAACTCTCTCCGCAACACATCATTCCTCCTGACTGCCTGATTTCCACTTCTCCAGCCTCCATCAGGCAAACTCCTCCAGGAAAGACCTTCGTCTCTCCACGCCAACGCCTCGGAATCCTCAAATGGGGTCACTCCTCCCATCTCGCAGGTCATGCAGGCATCAAGAAATCTGTGCAACTCATCTCTCGCTTCTATTGGTGGCCGACTCTGGAGACGGATGTCGTGGACTTTGTGCGAGCCTGCACTGTCTGTGCCCGGGATAAGACTCCTCGCCAGAAGCCCGCTGGTTTTCTTCATCCTCTGCCTGTCCCTGAACAGCCTTGGTCTCTGATTGGTATGGATTTTATTACAGACCTACCCCCATCCCGTGGCAACACTGTTGTTTGGGTGGTCGTTGATCGATTCTCCAAGATGGCACATTTCATCCCTCTTCCTGGTCTTCCTTCAGCGCCTCAGTTGGCTAAACAATTTTTTGTACACATTTTTCGTCTTCACGGGTTGCCCACACAGATAGTCTCGGATAGAGGCGTCCAATTCGTGTCAAAATTCTGGAGGGCTCTCTGTAAACAACTTAAGATTAAATTAAACTTTTCTTCTGCATATCATCCTCAATCCAATGGACAAGTAGAAAGAATTAACCAGGTCTTGGGTAATTATTTACGACATTTTGTTTCCTCCCGTCAGGATGATTGGGCAGATCTTCTACCATGGGCCGAATTCTCGTATAACTTTAGAGTCTCTGAATCTTCCTCCAAATCCCCATTTTTCGTGGTGTACGGCTGTCACCCTCTTCCCCCCCTCCCTACTCCCTTGCCCTCTGGTTTGCCCGCTGTAGATGAAGTGACTCGTGATCTTTCCTCCATATGGAAAGAGACCCAAGATTCTCTTTTACAGGCTTCATCTCGCATGAAAAAGTTTGCCGATAAGAAAAGAAGAGCTTCCCCCATTTTTGCTCCCGGAGACAAGGTATGGCTCTCCGCTAAATATGTCCGCTTTCGTGTCCCCAGTTACAAACTGGGTCCACGCTATCTTGGTCCTTTCAAAGTCTTGTGCCAAATTAATCCCGTCTCTTACAAACTTCTTCTTCCTCCTTCTCTCCGTATTCCTAATGCCTTTCATGTCTCTCTTCTTAAACCACTCATCATCAACCGTTTCTCTCCCAAATTAGTTTCTCCCACTCCTGTCTCCGGTTCTTCTGACGTCTTCTCAGTGAAAGAGATACTGGCCTCCAAGACGGTCAGAGGAAAAAGGTTCTTTTTGGTGGATTGGGAGGGCTGTGGACCTGAAGAGAGATCCTGGGAACCTGAGGACAACATCCTAGACAAAAGTCTGCTCCTCAGGTTCTCAGGCTCTAAGAAGAGGGGGAGACCCAAGGGGGGGGGTACTGTTACGCCGAGCGCTCCGGGTCCCCGCTCCTCCCCGGAGCGCTCGCTTCTCTCTCGCTACCGCAGCGCTCCGGGCGGCTCCACTGACCCGGTGCGCTGCAATACCGTCTCCAGCCGGGATGCGATTCGCGATGCGGGTAGCGCCCGCTCGCGATGCGCATCCCGGCTCCCGTACCTGACTCGCTCTCCGTCTGTCCTGTCCCGGCGCGCGCGGCCCCGCTCCCTAGGGCGCGCGCGCGCCGGGTCTCTGCGATTTAAAGGGCCACTGCGCCGCTGATTGGCGCAGTGGTTCCAATTAGTGTGTTCACCTGTGCACTCCCTATTTATACCTCACTTCCCCTTCACTCCCTCGCCGGATCTTGTTGCCATTGTGCCAGTGAAAGCGTTTCCTTGTGTGTTCCTAGCCTGTGTTCCAGACCTCCTGCCGTTGCCCCCGACTACGATCCTTGCTGCCTGCCCCGACCTTCTGCTACGTCCGACCTTGCTTCTGTCTACTCCCTTGTACCGCGCCTATCTTCAGCAGTCAGAGAGGTTGAGCCGTTGCTAGTGGATACGACCTGGTCACTACCGCCGCAGCAAGACCATCCCGCTTTGCGGCGGGCTCTGGTGAAAACCAGTAGTGACTTAGAACCGATCCACTAGCACGGTCCACGCCAATCCCTCTCTGGCACAGAGGATCCACTACCTGCCAGCCGGTATCGTGACATGGATCTTGTCTGTGCACAGAATGGAGATAACCACACCTCCCTCCCCTCAGATATTTTGGTCCTTTTTTTGAAAAAGGTTGGATTTTCAGGGTTTGTTTGCAAAATGAAACAGACAGAAACCCCTAGTGGCCATTTTTTTTTCACATCTTTAGCAATCAAATTTTTAAATTAAGTACATTAGGAAAATGCTTAGTTTTTAAGGAAATATTAAATGGAAAAAGGTTGTTTCTAACAAAAGTAACACTTTAAACACAATTACCAGGGCACAAGCCCTGCAGGAACACGTGGGAACTGAGTTTCTGTACTTCTTCCACAGTAGGAACACCGTTCCCACCAGCAGGATCAGCCCTTAAGTGGAAATCTTGGGGGAGTTCCCACACTTTTTTCCCAGGACTAGACCCCTGGCGACAGCCTACCTGAGTAATGTTACTGACCATGTTCATCCCTTCATGACCACAGTGGACCCATCTTCTGATGATACTTCCAGCAGGATAATCCCCATGTCACATCATCTCATACAGTACAATAGGGTCATGTATTGGGCTGGACTCCGATGGCCTCCACAGTCACCAGATCTCCATCCAATAGGTCACCGCGGGATGTGGTAGAACGGGAAATTTGCCTCATGAATGTGTGGCCAACAAATCTGCAGCAACTGTGTGATGTCATCATGTCCTTATGAAGGAACTGTGCGATGTCATCATGTCCATATGGAGGAACTGTGTGATGTCATCATGTCCTTATGAAGGAACTGTGCGATGTCATCATGTCCATATGGAGGAACTGTGTGATGTCATCATGTCCTTATGAAGGAACTGTGTGATGCCATCATGTCCTTATGAAGGAACTGTGTGATGTCATCATGTCCTTATGAAGGAACTGTGTGATGTCATCATGTCCATATGGAGGAACTGTGTGATGTCATCATGTCCATATGGAGAAACTGTGATGTCATCATGTCCATATGGAGGAACTGTGTGATGTCATCATGTCCATATGGAGAAACTGTGATGTCATCATGTCCATATGGAGGAACTGTGTGATGTCATCATGTTCGTATGGAAGAACTGTGTGATGTCATCATGTCCATATGGAGAAACTGTGTGATGTCATCATGTCCATATGGAGGAACTGTGTGATGTCATCATGTCCGTATGGACCAACATCTCTAAGGTTTCCAGCACCTTGTAGAAAGTATCCCAAGAAGAATAAAGGCAAAAGGGGTCTAAGCCGGTACTAGCAAGGTGTACCTAATAAAGTGGCCAGTGAGTGTATACTTAGAGTTGTTTAATCCAGACATGATCCCAATTCCTTTCATAGACACTGGAAAAGTTTCTGTCACATTTACAGCAAGAATAGCGCAGCACTGGTACCTGACAGATCCTTCAAAGCTTTATGGATTATGTTGTAAATGGCGGCCACTGTTACGCCGAGCGCTCCGGGTCCCCGCTCCTCCCCGGAGCGCTCGCCACATCCTCGCTACTGCAGCGCCCCGGTCAGATCCACTGACCGGGTGCGCTGCGATACCGCCTCCAGCCGGGATGCGATTCGCGATGCGGGTGGCGCCCGCTCGCAATGCGCACCCCGGCTCCCGTACCTGACTCGCTCTCCGTCGGTCCTGTCCCGGCGCGCGCGGCCTCGCTCCCTAGGGCGCGCGCGCGCCGGGTCTCTGCGATTTAAAGGGCCACTGCGCCACTGATTGGCGCAGTTGTTCTAATTAGTGTGTTCACCTGTGCACTCCCTATGTATACCTCACTTCCCCTGCACTCCCTCGCCGGATCTTGTTGCCATTGTGCCAGTGAAAGCGTTTCCTAGTGTGTTCCTAGCCTGTGTTCCAGACCTCCTGCCGTTGCCCCTGACTACGATCCTTGCTGCCTGCCCCGACCTTCTGCTACGTCCGACCTTGCTCTTGTCTACTCCCTTGTACCGCGCCTATCTTCAGCAGTCAGAGAGGTTGAGCCGTTGCTAGTGGATACGACCTGGTCACTACCGCCGCAGCAAGACCATCCCGCTTTGCGGCGGGCTCTGGTGAATACCAGTAGTAACTTAGAACCGGTCCACTAGCACGGTCCACGCCAATCCCTCTCTGGCACAGAGGATCCACCTCCTGCCAGCCGAATCGTGACAGTAGATCCGGCCATGGATCCCGCTGAAGTTCCACTGCCAGTTGTCGCCGACCTCACCACGGTGGTCGCCCAGCAGTCGCAACAGATAGCGCAACAAGGCCATCAGCTGTCTCAACTGACCGTGATGCTACAGCAGCTACTACCACAGCTCCAGCAATCATCTCCTCCGCCAGCTCCTGCACCTCCTCCGCAGCGAGTGGCCGCTTCCGGCCTACGACTATCCTTGCCGGATAAATTTGATGGGGACTCTAAGTTTTGCCGTGGCTTTCTTTCGCAATGTTCCCTGCACTTGGAGATGATGTCGGACCAGTTTCCTACTGAAAGGTCTAAGGTGGCTTTCGTAGTCAGCCTTCTGTCTGGGAAAGCTCTGTCATGGGCCACACCGCTCTGGGACCGCAATGACCCCGTCACTGCCTCTGTACACTCCTTCTTCTCGGAAATTCGAAGTGTCTTTGAGGAACCTGCCCGAGCCTCTTCTGCTGAGACTGCCCTGCTGAACCTGGTCCAGGGTAATTCTTCCGTTGGCGAGTACGCCATCCAATTCCGTACTCTTGCTTCCGAATTATCCTGGAATAATGAGGCCCTCTGCGCGACCTTTAAAAAAGGCCTATCCAGCAACATTAAAGATGTTCTGGCCGCACGAGAAATTCCTGCTAACCTGCATGAACTCATTCATCTAGCCACTCGCATTGACATGCGTTTTTCCGAAAGGCGTCAGGAGCTCCGCCAGGATATGGACTTTGTTCGCACGAGGCGTTTTTTCTACCCGGCTCCTCTCTCCTCTAGTCCTCTGCAATCCGTTCCTGTGCCTCCCGCCGTGGAGGCTATGCAAGTTGACCGGTCTCGCTTGACACCTCAAGAGAGGACACGACGCCGCATGGAGAATCTTTGCCTGTACTGTGCCGGTACCGAACACTTCCTGAAGGATTGTCCTATCCGTCCTCCCCGCCTGGAAAGACGTACGCTGACTCCGCACAAAGGTGAGACAGTTCTTGATGTCAACTCTGCTTCTCCACGCCTTACTGTGCCTGTGCGGATATCTGCCTCTACCTTCTCCTTCTCCACTAAGGCCTTCTTGGATTCCGGATCTGCAGGAAATTTTATTTTGGCCTCTCTCATCAACAGGTTCAACATCCCAGTGACCAGTCTCGCCAGACCCCTCTACATCAATTGTGTTAACAATGAAAGATTGGACTGTGCCGTGCGTTACCGCACGGAGCCCCTCCTAATGTGCATCGGACCTCATCACGAAAAAATTTAGTTTTTGGTCCTCTCCAATTGCACTTCCGAAATTCTCCTTGGACTACCGTGGCTTCAACGCCATTCCCCAACCCTTGATTGGTCCACAGGAGAGATCAAGAGCTGGGGTACTTCTTGTTTCAAGGACTGTCTTAAACCGGTTTCCAGAACTCCCTGCCGTGACCCTGTGGGTCCCCCTGTAACCGGTCTCCCTAAGGCTTATATGGACTATGCAGACGTATTTTGCAAAAAACAAGCTGAGACTTTACCTCCTCACAGGCCTTATGACTGTCCTATTGACCTCCTCCCGGGCACTACTCCATCGGGGATCGAGAACTACTGGCCATTAAATTGGCACTTGAGGAATGGAGGCATCTGCTGGAGGGATCAAAATTTCCAGTTATCATTTACACCGACCACAAGAATCTATCCTATCTCCAGTCTGCCCAACGGCTGAATCCTCGCCAGGCCAGGTGGTCTTTGTTCTTTGCCCGTTTTAACTTTGAAATTCATTTTCGCCCTGCCGACAAGAACATTAGGGCCGATGCTCTCTCTCGTTCCTCGGATGCTTCGGAAGTAGAGGTCTCTCCGCAACACATCTGTTACGCCGAGCGCTCCGGGTCCCCGCTCCTCCCCGGAGCGCTCGCCTCATCCTCGCTACTGCAGCGCCCCGGTCAGATCCACTGACCGGGTGCGCTGCGATACCGCCTCCAGCCGGGATGCGATTCGCGATGCGGGTGGCGCCCGCTCGCGATGCGCACCCCGGCTCCCGTACCTGACTCGCTCTCCGTCGGTCCTGTCCCGGCGCGCGCGGCCCCGCTCCCTAGGGCGCGCGCGCGCCGGGTCTCTGCGATTTAAAGGGCCACTGCGCCACTGATTGGCGCAGTGGTTCTAATTAGTGTATTCACATGTGCCCTTCCTATATAACCTCACTTCCCCTTCCCTTCCTTGCCGGATCTTGTTGCCATCGTGCCAGTGAAAGCGTTCCCTTGTGTGTTCCTAGCCTGTGTTCCAGACCTCCTGCCGTTGCCCCTGACTACGATCCTTGCTGCCTGCCCCGACCTTCTGCTACGTCCGACCTTGCTCTTGTCTACTCCCTTGTACCGCGTCTATCTTCAGCAGTCAGAGAGGTTGAGCCGTTGCTAGTGGATACGACCTGGTTACTACCGCCGCTGCAAGACCATCCCGCTTTGCGGCGGGCTCTGGTGAAAACCAGTAGTAACTTAGAACCGGTCCACTAGCACGGTCCACGCCAATCCCTCTCTGGCACAGAGGATCCACCTCCTGCCAGCCGAATCGTGACAGTAGATCCGGCCATGGATCCCGCTGAAGTTCCACTGCCAGTTGTCGCCGACCTCACCACGGTGGTCGCCCAGCAGTCGCAACAGATAGCGCAACAAGGCCACCAGCTGTCTCAACTGACCGTGATGCTACAGCAGCTACTACCACAGCTTCAGCAATCATCTCCTCCGCCAGCTCCTGCACCTCCTCCGCAGCGAGTGGCCGCTTCCGGCCTACGACTTTCCTTGCCGGATAAATTTGATGGGGACTCTAAGTTTTGCCGTGGCTTTCTTTCACAATGTTCCCTGCACTTGGAGATGATGTCGGACCAGTTTCCTACTGAAAGGTCTAAGGTGGCTTTCGTAGTCCGCTCTGGGACCGCAATGACCCCGTCACTGCCTCTGTACACTCCTTCTTCTCGGAAATTCGAAGTGTCTTTGAGGAACCTGCCCGAGCCTCTTCTGCTGAGACTGCCCTGCTGAACCTGGTCCAGGGTAATTCTTCCGTTGGCGAGTACGCCATCCAATTCCGTACTCTTGCTTCCGAATTATCCTGGAATAATGAGGCCCTCTGCGCGACCTTTAAAAAAGGCCTATCCAGCAACATTAAAGATGTTCTGGCCGCACGAGAAATTCCTGCTAACCTACATGAACTCATTCATCTTGCCACTCGCATTGACATGCGTTTTTCCAAAAGGCGTCAGGAGCTCCGCCAGGATATGGACTTTGTTCGCACGAGGCGTTTTTTCTCCCCGGCTCCTCTCTCCTCTGGTCCCCTGCAATCCGTTCCTGTGCCTCCCGCCGTGGAGGCTATGCAAGTTGACCGGTCTCGCTTGACACCTCAAGAGAGGACACGACGCCGCATGGAGAATCTTTGCCTGTACTGTGCCGGTACCGAACACTTCCTGAAGGATTGTCCTATCCGTCCTCCCCGCCTGGAAAGACGTACGCTGACTCCGCACAAAGGTGACACAGTTCTTGATGTCAACTCTGCTTCTCCACGCCTTACTGTGCCTGTGCGGATATCTGCCTCTACCTTCTCCTTCTCCACTAAGGCCTTCTTGGATTCCGGATCTGCAGGAAATTTTATTTTGGCCTCTCTCATCAACAGGTTCAACATCCCTGTGACCAGTCTCGCCAGACCCCTCTACATCAATTGTGTTAACAATGAAAGATTGGACTGTGCCGTGCGTTACCGCACGGAACCCCTCCTAATGTGCATCGGACCTCATCACGAAAAAATTGAGTTTTTGGTCCTCTCCAATTGCACTTCCGAAGTTCTCCTTGGACTACTGTGGCTTCAACGCCATTCCCCAACCCTTGATTGGTCCTCAGGAGAGATCAAGAGCTGGGGTACTTCTTGTTTCAAGGACTGTCTTAAACCGGTTCCCAGTACTCCCTGCCGTGACCCTGTGGTTCCTCCTGTAACCGGTTTCCCTAAGGCTTATATGGACTATGCTGACGTATTTTGCAAAAAGCAAGCTGAGACTTTACCCCCTCACAGGCCTTTTGACTGTCCTATTGACCTCCTCCCGGGCACTACTCCACCCCGGGGCAGAATTTACCCTCTGTCCGCCCCAGAGACTCTTGCTATGTCTGAATACATCCAGGAAAATTTAAAAAAGGGGTTTATCCGCAAATCCTCCTCTCCTGCTGGAGCTGGATTTTTCTTTGTGTCCAAAAAAGATGGCTCCCTACGTCCTTGCATTGATTACCGCGGACTTAATAAAATCACGGTAAAGAACCGCTACCCCCTACCTCTTATCTCTGAACTCTTTGATCGCCTTCAAGGTGCCCACATCTTTACCAAACTGGACTTAAGAGGTGCTTATAATCTCATCCGCATCAGGGAGGGGGACGAATGGAAAACTGCATTTAACACTAGAGATGGACACTTTGAGTATCTGGTCATGCCCTTTGGCCTGTGCAACGCCCCTGCCGTCTTCCAAGACTTTGTTAATGAAATTTTTCGTGATCTCTTATATTCCTGTGTTGTTGTGTATCTGGACGATATTCTGATTTTTTCTACCAACTTAGAAGAACATCGCCAGCATGTCCGCATGGTTCTTCAGAGACTTCGAGACAATCAACTTTATGCCAAAATGGAGAAATGTCTGTTTGAATGTCAATCTCTTCCTTTCCTAGGATACTTGGTCTCTGGCCAGGGACTACAAATGGACCCAGATAAACTCTCTGCCGTCTTAGATTGGCCACGCCCCTCCGGACTCCGTGCTATCCAACGTTTTTTGGGGTTCGCCAATTATTACAGACAATTTATTCCACATTTTTCCACTATTGTGGCTCCTATCGTGGCTTTAACCAAGAAGAATGCCAATCCTAAGTCCTGGTCTCCTCAAGCGGAAGACGCATTTAAACGGCTCAAGTCTGCCTTTTCTTCTGCTCCCGTGCTCTCCAGACCTGACCCATCTAAACCCTTCCTATTGGAGGTTGATGCCTCCTCAGTGGGAGCTGGAGCGGTCCTTCTACAAAAAAATTCTTCCGGGCATGCTGTTACTTGTGGGTTTTTTTCTAGGACCTTCTCTCCGGCGGAGAAGAACTACTCCATCGGGGATCGAGAACTACTGGCCATTAAATTGGCACTTGAGGAATGGAGGCATCTGCTGGAGGGATCAAAATTTCCAGTTATCATTTTCACCGATCACAAGAATCTCTCCTATCTCCAGTCTGCCCAACGGCTGAATCCTCGCCAGGCCAGGTGGTCGTTGTTCTTTGCCCGTTTTAACTTTGAAATTCATTTTCGCCCTGCCGACAAGAACATTAGGGCCGATGCTCTCTCTCGTTCCTCGGATGCCGCGGAAGTAGAGGTCTCTCCGCAACACATCATTCCTCCTGACTGTCTGATCTCCTCTTCTCCAGCCTCCATCAGGCAAACTCCTCCAGGGAAGACCTTTGTTTCTCCACGCCAGCGTCTCGGGATTCTCAAATGGGGGCACTCCTCCCACCTCGCAGGCCATGCGGGCATCAAAAAGTCCTTGCAACTCATCTCTCGTTTCTATTGGTGGCCGACTCTGGAAACAGATGTTGTTGATTTTGTGCGGGCCTGTACTGTCTGTGCCCGGGATAAGACTCCTCGCCAGAAGCCTGCTGGTCTCCTTCACCCTCTGCCTGTCCCCGAACAGCCTTGGTCTCTGATTGGTATGGACTTTATTACAGACCTACCCCCATCCCGTGGCAACACTGTTGTTTGGGTGGTCGTTGATCAATTTTCCAAGATGGCACATTTTATTCCTCTTCCTGGTCTTCCTTCAGCGCCTCAGTTGGCAAAACAATTTTTTGTACACATTTTTCGTCTTCACGGTTTGCCCACGCAGATTGTCTCGGATAGAGGTGTCCAATTCGTGTCAAAATTCTGGAGGGCTCTCTGTAAACAACTCAAGATTAAATTAAACTTCTCTTCTGCTTATCATCCTCAATCCAATGGGCAAGTAGAAAGAATTAACCAGGTCCTGGGTGACTATTTACGGCATTTTGTTTCCTCCCGCCAGGATGACTGGGCAGATCTTCTACCTTGGGCCGAATTCTCGTACAACTTTAGAGTCTCTGAATCTTCTGCTAAATCCCCATTTTTCGTGGTGTACGGCCGTCACCCTCTTCCCCCCCTCCCTACCCCCTTGTCCTCTGGTTTGCCCGCTGTAGATGAAGTGACTTGTGATCTTTCCACCATATGGAAAGAGACCCAAAATTCTCTTTTACAGGCTTCATCTCGCATGAAAAAGTTTGCCGATAAGAAAAGAAGAGCTCCCCCCATTTTCGCTCCCGGAGACAAGGTATGGCTCTCCGCTAAATATGTCCGCTTTCGTGTCCCCAGTTACAAACTGGGACCACGCTATCTTGGTCCTTTCAAAGTCTTGTGCCAAATTAATCCTGTCTCTTACAAACTTCTTCTTCCTCCTTCTCTTCGTATTCCTAATGCCTTTCATGTCTCTCTTCTTAAACCACTCATCATCAACCGTTTCTCTCCCAAACTTGTTTCTCCCACTCCTGTTTCCGGTTCTTCTGACATCTTCTCAGTGAAGGAGATACTGGCCTCCAAGACGGTCAGAGGAAAAAAGTTCTTTTTGGTTGATTGGGAGGGCTGTGGTCCTGAAGAGAGATCCTGGGAACCTGAGGACAACATCCTAGACAAAAGTCTGCTCCTCAGGTTCCCAGGCTCCAAGAAGAGGGGGAGACCCAAGGGGGGGGGTACTGTTACGCCGAGCGCTCCGGGTCCCCGCTCCTCCCCGGAGCGCTCGCCTCATCCTCGCTACTGCAGCGCCCCGGTCAGATCCACTGACCGGGTGCGCTGCGATACCGCCTCCAGCCGGGATGCGATTCGCGATGCGGGTGGCGCCCGCTCGCGATGCGCACCCCGGCTCCCGTACCTGACTCGCTCTCCGTCGGTCCTGTCCCGGCGCGCGCGGCCCCGCTCCCTAGGGCGCGCGCGCGCCGGGTCTCTGCGATTTAAAGGGCCACTGCGCCACTGATTGGCGCAGTGGTTCTAATTAGTGTATTCACATGTGCCCTTCCTATATAACCTCACTTCCCCTTCCCTTCCTTGCCGGATCTTGTTGCCATCGTGCCAGTGAAAGCGTTCCCTTGTGTGTTCCTAGCCTGTGTTCCAGACCTCCTGCCGTTGCCCCTGACTACGATCCTTGCTGCCTGCCCCGACCTTCTGCTACGTCCGACCTTGCTCTTGTCTACTCCCTTGTACCGCGTCTATCTTCAGCAGTCAGAGAGGTTGAGCCGTTGCTAGTGGATACGACCTGGTTACTACCGCCGCTGCAAGACCATCCCGCTTTGCGGCGGGCTCTGGTGAAAACCAGTAGTAACTTAGAACCGGTCCACTAGCACGGTCCACGCCAATCCCTCTCTGGCACAGAGGATCCACCTCCTGCCAGCCGAATCGTGACAACATCATTCCTCCTGACTGTTTGATCTCCACTTCTCCAGCCTCCATCAGGCAAACTCCCCCAGGGAAGACCTTCGTTTCTCCACGCCAACGTCTCGGGATTCTCAAATGGGGTCACTCCTCCCACCTCGCTGGCCATGCGGGCATCAAAAAGTCTTTGCAACTCATCTCTCGCTTCTATTGGTGGCCGACTCTGGAGACGGATGTTGTTGATTTTGTGCGGGCCTGTACTGTCTGTGCCCGGGATAAGACTCCTCGCCAGAAGCCTGCTGGTCTCCTTCATCCTCTGCCTGTCCCCGAACAGCCTTGGTCTCTGATTGGTATGGACTTTATTACAGACTTACCCCCATCCCGTGGCAACACTGTTGTTTGGGTGGTCGTTGATCGATTTTCCAAGATGGCACATTTTATTCCTCTTCCTGGTCTTCCTTCAGCGCCTCAGTTGGCAAAACAATTTTTTGTACACATTTTTCGTCTTCACGGTTTGCCCACGCAGATCGTCTCGGATAGAGGCGTCCAATTCGTGTCAAAATTCTGGAGGGCTCTCTGTAAACAACTCAAGATTAAATTAAACTTCTCTTCTGCTTATCATCCTCAATCCAATGGGCAAGTAGAAAGAATTAACCAGGTCCTGGGTGACTATTTACGGCATTTTGTTTCCTCCCGCCAGGATGACTGGGCAGATCTTCTACCTTGGGCCGAATTCTCGTACAACTTTAGAGTCTCTGAATCTTCTGCTAAATCCCCATTTTTCGTGGTGTACGGCCGTCACCCTCTTCCCCCCCTCCCTACCCCCTTGTCCTCTGGTTTGCCCGCTGTAGATGAAGTGACTCGTGATCTTTCCACCATATGGAAAGAGACCCAAAATTCTCTTTTACAGGCTTCATCTCGCATGAAAAAGTTTGCCGATAAGAAAAGAAGAGCTCCCCCCATTTTCGCTCCCGGAGACAAGGTATGGCTCTCCGCTAAATATGTCCGCTTTCGTGTCCCCAGTTACAAACTGGGACCACGCTATCTTGGTCCTTTCAAAGTCTTGTGCCAAATTAATCCTGTCTCTTACAAACTTCTTCTTCCTCCTTCTCTTCGTATTCCTAATGCCTTTCATGTCTCTCTTCTTAAACCACTCATCATCAACCGTTTCTCTCCCAAACTTGTTTCTCCCACTCCTGTTTCCGGTTCTTCTGACATCTTCTCAGTGAAGGAGATACTGGCCTCCAAGACGGTCAGAGGAAAAAAGTTCTTTTTGGTTGATTGGGAGGGCTGTGGTCCTGAAGAGAGATCCTGGGAACCTGAGGACAACATCCTAGACAAAAGTCTGCTCCTCAGGTTCCCAGGCTCCAAGAAGAGGGGGAGACCCAAGGGGGGGGGTACTGTTACGCCGAGCGCTCCGGGTCCCCGCTCCTCCCCGGAGCGCTCGCCTCATCCTCGCTACTGCAGCGCCCCGGTCAGATCCACTGACCGGGTGCGCTGCGATACCGCCTCCAGCCGGGATGCGATTCGCGATGCGGGTGGCGCCCGCTCGCGATGCGCACCCCGGCTCCCGTACCTGACTCGCTCTCCATCGGTCCTGTCCCGGCGCGCGCGGCCTCGCTCCCTAGGGCGCGCGCGCGCCGGGTCTCTGCGATTTAAAGGGCCACTGCGCCACTGATTGGCGCAGTTGTTCTAATTAGTGTGTTCACCTGTGCACTCCCTATGTATACCTCACTTCCCCTGCACTCCCTCGCCGGATCTTGTTGCCATTGTGCCAGTGAAAGCGTTTCCTAGTGTGTTCCTAGCCTGTGTTCCAGACCTCCTGCCGTTGCCCCTGACTACGATCCTTGCTGCCTGCCCCGACCTTCTGCTACGTCCGACCTTGCTCTTGTCTACTCCCTTGTACCGCGCCTATCTTCAGCAGTCAGAGAGGTTGAGCCGTTGCTAGTGGATACGACCTGGTTACTACCGCCGCTGCAAGACCATCCCGCTTTGCGGCGGGCTCTGGTGAATACCAGTAGTAACTTAGAACCGGTCCACTAGCATGGTCCACGCCAATCCCTCTCTGGCACAGAGGATCCACCTCCTGCCAGCCGAATCGTGACAGCCACGACACCAGTGTGAACAATCTGTACAGGTTTTTAGACACTTAAAAAATAGACAAATGCCCTCTATAAAGTTGTAGTTTGTCACTAATAAGTGGCCAATGCAGGGACTTCTTACAGTCTGGTCACTTTAGGGTCTATTTCACGTGAATGTATAGGTAGCCATCCATAATACTGTTGTATTGCGGTTGAAATAGCATCAGTATTGCATCCGTATTTCTGAGCATTAAATGCTGATGGGCTGTTTACACTATAAAAGATGGATTCAATAGAGATAAAATACTGATGTGACACAGAACACATGGATGCATCCAGATTTGAATCCCACTACAACAAAGGAGTGTTTTCCATCTACTAAATGGATAAAAGTAACAAATGCTGTATTATTTAAGTCCATATGTATTTTATATGTGATAGAAAGGGATACTGACAACTATATACTCAATTATATAACCACGTGGTGCAAGTACATTCACTGCTAACTGCATGTTCCAAAATATCAGGTTTTCACATTAGGCGGAACTGTATCAGATAATAAAATAATAATCTCAGCCTTAAAGGAGTACTCCGGTACTTAATCACTTATCCCCTATCCGCAGTGTCTGATCGTGGGGGGATCCAACCTCTGGGACCCCCTGCGATCTCCTGCCCTGTGCCCCGGGTCTCCCCATGCACTGAGCGCACAGAGCGGTGGCCGACACGTCCCCTCCCTGCATCTCTATGGGAGAGCCAGAGATACACGAGCACTGTATCTCCGGCTCTCCCATAGAGATGCATGGAGGAGGTGTGTCAGCCATCACTCTGTGTAGTGGTTGACACAGCTGTATGCAATGAGCGGTGCCAGGGGGAGAGCTGGGGTACCAGACAGGACCCCCCCCCCCCCCATGAACAGACACTTCCACAGGATAGGGCAGTGGTCTTCAACCTGCGGACCTCCAGATGTTGCAAAACTACAACTCCGAGCATGCCCGGACAGCCAACGGCTGTCCGGGCATGCTGGAAGTTGTAGTTTTGTAACATCTGGAGGTCCGCAGGTTGGAGACCACTGGGATAGGGGATACATTGTTCAGTACTGGAATGCTCCTTAAAAGACATCTGCAGCGTGATTAACACTTATCCCCTATACACAGGATAGGGGATAAGTGTTTGATCACAGGGGGTCCGACCGCTGGGACCCCCTGTGATCTCCTGTATGGGGCCGCAGCTCTCCCGTGCAGGGGGCGTGCCAGCCGCAGCATGACGTTGCAGCCGGCACGCCTCCTCCATACATCTCTATGGGAGAGGCGGGGAGGCAGCGTTCGTGCCTCCCCGTCTCCCCCATAGCACTGTATGGGGACGGGGAGGAGACAGGGCGTCACCGTCGACCTCTAGGTCGACGCTACCTCACCATGAGCGCTAATGGCGGCGCCCCGTTAGGGAGATGGAGGGGGGTCCCAGCGGTCGGACCTCCCGCGATCAAACACTTATCCCCTATCTTGTAGATAGGGGATAAGTGTATATTGCGCTGCAGTTGTCCTTTAAGGGTCTATTCACACGTACAGTATTCTGTGCAGATTGGATGCGCAGGATTTTAAGCTGTGTTCAGTTTACATTGAAATCTGCAGCAGAAAATCCTGCGCATCAAATCTGCGCCGAATACTGTATGTGTGAATAGACCCTTAAGGAGTGCACATATGAGTGTGTACAAAATAAACTGAATACAATTCTAGGAATGGATTCGAGAAGATCAGCAGTCTTAGTCTTTCCTTTATAGGTGTCTCCATTTATGATCTGTTCATGGCTTTTAATTGCAATAATAATAAAACCTGAACATGTGAACACACCCTTAGTTACCCATCTCTCCAATGTTGCAGCCTCTTTTTTCTTGTTATAGTATTATGACTGCACATTCCCATCGTTGGTGGAGCAGCGAGAATTTGAAAGAAAGATATTCCACAAGACCCACAGATCTGAAAGTAAGAGAATAAATG
The DNA here is from genome assembly GCF_029499605.1 of Hyla sarda. Lineage (NCBI taxonomy): Eukaryota > Metazoa > Chordata > Amphibia > Anura > Hylidae > Hyla > Hyla sarda. Next base: position 32,034,260 of record NC_079200.1, read on the forward strand.
GAAAGAAGCACAATGAATATCTAAAAACGCATGACAACAGTCCTAAAAATGCTATTTAAAGAAATCGGTGCAATGCAAAAAATTTTCACTACCTTAGAGATCTGGTGCACACAATTTACAGGATATTGGTATTTAAGTAATTGGGAAAAACCCTATTAGGCTGTGTTTCCCTAAAAAATAAAAAAAATAATCCCCCCCCCCCCCCCAAAAAAAAAAAATATATATATATAAAAAACATCCCATAATACAGCTGTTTTGTTATAAATAGCTGGAAAAGGACATGTCATACAACCAAAGAATAAGTTGGCCAGCACTATTAATTCCAAACTATTGTAAAAACCTGGCTTGCAGGTGCAGGCTGCTGGGCTAAATATACAGCAACAGGAGAATACAGCAGCACACTGCTAGCACAAAGATATAGATGAAACATGAGTATAAAGATAAGGTCTATTAAGTGTATATTAGGTGCCTTGGATGTTTCAGACCTTGCATGCCTGCTTACTGTTCACACAGAGGCATATTCACAGTGTAGGGTCCGTCCCAGAATGAGGTCACCTTACAGTGGTGGGACGGTCCACGCTATTTGGTGCCAAATTTGCAAGCTAAGTACCTCATAATTTCATACTTTCATATCTTCATTTATTGCATTACAGCTGTATAGCTTTTCATGTTCTATCTATATACTCATGTTTTATCTATATACTCATGTTTCATCTATATCTTTTTGCTAGCAGTGTGCTGCTGTATTCTCCGGTTGCTGGAAAAGGACATGTCAATTAATTTTGTAGCCGTACAATGAACAGGTGCTGGACAAATCAGATGTTTTCTCATTGTGTGCAAAAGAACTCAATGGAAAAATGACGGTTGTTCTTTTTTTGAGCCGTAAAATTACGTTTTTACAGTTTACCATGAGGACAACAAAAAAGTTTGAGCACAGCCTAATACTCAAACACAAAGAAATGCCCATATGAACTGGACACAGAGTATAACTACAGCTATATACCAAACCCTTCGTTTATCAGGCCCATGGGTTCAAACCCCACCCTTTTTATATTGTGACCCAATCCTAAAAATACTATGGCCCAGATTTATCAGAAAAACCGGAGAGATTTTACCACAGCAACCAATCACAGCTCAGCTTTCACTTTACCAGAGCTCGTTAGCTGAGCTGTGATTGGTTGTTGTGGTAAAATCTCTCCAGTTTTTCTCTCACAATTCGATAAATCTGGACCTATATGCTTTATTATATCAAATATTAAAACAATTAGTTTGGCGAAAGATCTCTAAAAGAATAAGGCCAGTCCTGCAGTGTATATAATAGTTAGATCTTTTTCCACACACGAGTAATAAACAGTGACCCCCCCGACCTACGATGGCCCCGACATACGATCGTTTCAACATACGATGGCCTCTCAGAGGCCATCGCATGTTGAAGGCAGCATCAACATACGATGCTTTTGTATGTCGGGGCCATCGCGTAAACGGCTATCCGGCAGCGCAGACTGCTTCAGCTGCCACCGGATAGCCGTTTAACGGTGCCCTGTGTGGTCCGCTGACGATCACTTACCTGTCCTCGGGGCTCCGGCGCGTCCTTGTCGGGATCCCCCGCATCGTCGCAGCTCTCCATTGTCGTCATCACGTCGCTGCGCACGCCGTCCCCTCATCCAATCGGAGCGGCGTGCGTAGGGACGTGATGGCGGCGACGGAGAGCAAGGATGCCGGAGAAGCAGAGGCCTTGCCGGAGCGTCGGGGATACCCCGGGGACGCGGTGACAGCGATGGAAGGCGACATCCAGGGCAGCAGTGACGAATGGTGACAATACGGAGCGGCGGGGACACGTGAGTATAACCTTCAATACCAGTGGTCTTCAACCTGCGGACCTCCAGATGTTGCAAAACTACAACTCCCAGCATGCCCGGACAGCCGTTGGCTGTCCGGGCATGCTGGGTGTTGTAGTTTTGCAACATCTGGAGGTCCGCAGGTTGTAGACCACTGTCCTATATAGTGATCCCTCAACTTACAATGGCCTCAACATACAATAGTTTCAACATACAATGGTCTTTTCTGGACCATCGTAACTTGAAACCAGATTCAACATACAATGCTACAGACATTCCAGATCTGTGAAAAGTGTCACAACTGGAGGAACTGACCAATCAGAATGGGCATTTTACTGGCAAATCACCTCTATTACTGAAGTACATGCACTGAATGGCTGTCTGGTAGCGCCCCCTACAGTACAGGGAGGAACTACAAGTTCTGTACTACTCCTTACCTGTGTCAGGGTTAGCTGCTCCTTTGGACACCAAGTAAGGGCGGCTCCATTTGGGACCCTGTGTGTACTGTATAGGACCCTGAAGAAGCTCCTGTCCTCTACATAAACCATTGTTTCCCAACCAGGGTGCCTCCAGCTGTTGCAAAACTACAACTCCCAGCGTTGGCTGTCCGGGCATGCTGGGAGTTGTAGTTTTGCAACAGCTGGAGGCACCGTGGTTGGGAAACACTGACATAGACAGTGATTTACAGCTTCCAGCAGCTCTTCCTTACTTTTATATGTAAGGATTTGCTTTATCTGTATTATTTATCTACTTATTTTTCTTTAATCCTCACTTTTTCCTATTTTTGGATGACATTTTGGTCGCTTCAGAACCAATTACCAGCTTTCCATAGAGTTATGGTCATAACATACAATGGTTTCAACATACAATGGTCGTCCTGGAACCAATTAATATTGTAACTTGAGGGACCACTGTACTTTACATTGCACGGATCCCTCAACATGCGATGGTTTCAACAAACGATGGTCCATTTGGAATGGAAAACCTGTCCAGAGGAAAAGTTGCTGAGTTGCCCATAGCAACAGAGGTGTTTTCAAAAATGAAAGAAGCGATCTGATTGGTTGCCATTGGGCAGGTCTTGATAAATCTCCCCCTTAGTGTCACAGTACTATCTGTGTCATCAGGGATAGTGAGGCTAATATGTCTCCTTCCTGCCAAATCCATTTCTGGCTTTATTTATTTATTTTTAATTAATGGAAAAAATGCCACAAAAATATGTGCGTGAAACCCCCCTAACTGCACTGAGCAGGTCCACAAGTCATATGTGATTCACACACTAAAAGTCCCTAGTTATAGACAGTTCTAGATATTAGAAAACACTTTGGGGGAGATTTATCGAAACCAGTGCAGAGGAAAAGTTGACCATTTGCCTATAGCAACCAATCAGATCGCTTCTTTCATTTTTTTTTTAAATGGCCTCTGAAAAAATGAAAGTGATGGAGGTGAACTGATTGGTTGCTATGGGCAACTGGTCAACTTTTTCTCTGCACAGGTTTTGATAAATCTCCCCCATTAGACTAATGAGGGAATTTATCTATGTTTCCACCTGAAAACTGGTGTAAAAGGCCTACAAATGTTTTTCGGACAAGTTTAAGGCTATGTTCACACTACGGAATTTCCGCCTGTAATTCCGCTTTGAAATTGCAGGCAGAAATTCCGCTTACTAAAATGTATAGTGTAGTGAAGTGTCACACTTCGGAATTTGTGAAGCGGAATTTGTGAACGGAAAATCTGCTTAAAAATTTCCGCCCCAAGAATGGCGTTGCTCATTCTTCAGGCGGAAATACTCGAGGAACACATTGCAATCTATTGGAGACTGTAGTGTCCGCACGGTCCTAGCGACGACTGATTCAGTCAGAGCTGGCCGCACTCGGAATCTCCGGGCGGAAATTTTCTGCCCGGAGATTCCGCAGTTTGAACCTAGCCTAAGAGTGTGGAACAACCACAAAAAAATTGCACATTTTGAACAAAATGAGGCTTTGTGCAAAAATATGCAGCTTTTATACACCAGAAAACTGACATGCAAACCTCCCTTTGGGAATATGAACACACACAAACAATTTTTTACAGAAATTTCTATGGATCTGAATTGGGTTGCTCATACAGCAAGTGCATGGATTCCTAAAAACCCTATTCTGAATAATGTGGCAGACACAGGCATTTCAGCAATAAATCTGATGCATGTGAATATCCCCTTATTTATTCCTAATTAGAACTAGAAAAAAACTAAATCTGTGGTTTTATTAGGTTAAATAGACATGGTGTTTCCCCGGATACCTGTGTGACAGTAAAGGGGTACTCCGGTGGAAAACACATTTTATAAAATCAACTGGTAAAGTAAAACAGTAAAAAAGTAAAACAGATTTGTAAATTATTTATATTTAAAACTCTTAATCCTTCCAGTACTTAGCTGCTGTATGCCCCACAGGAAGTTGTATTTCTTTCTGGAATTCTTTTCTGTCTGACCACAGTGCTCTCTGCTGACAACTCTGTCCATGTTAGGAACTGTCCAGAATACAAGCATATCCCCATAGCAAACCTTTCCTGCTCAGGGCAGTTCCTGATACGGACAGAGGTGTCAGCAGAGAGCACTGTGGTCAGACTGAAAAGAATTCCAGAAAGAAATACAATTTCCTGTGGAGCATACAGCAGCTGGAAGGATTAAAAATTTTAAAAAGAAGTCATTTAGAAATCTGTTTAACTTTGTGGCACCAGTTGATTTGAAAAAAAAAAATAGTTTTCCACCAGAGTAAACCTTTAATGTATGTAATGAGTATGTAAGGAATCAATTTATCAATATAGACAACCTCCCTAACTTCTATAAAAAATACTGGAGAATAACTTCTATAAAAATACTGGAGAATGTATAGACTCTATGCACCGGGTCAGATCTGAACCCATGGCCCAATGCTACAAAGGTAACAGTGATCCCCATAACCACCATAAATCCATAAATCATAGGAAGAGACTTGATTCCCCTCAGTGTTTTTTCTCTACAAGTCATCATGTCACTGCTGTCTTTCTAAGGTGAAGTGGTACTCGTGGATGGTGTGACAGCGCTCTGCCAACGCTCAGCTGATGTTTTGTGTTACATAATTGGCGGGCCTGATGAGAACGAGGTAAGTTGTCTTGGCTCTTATTTTAAAGGCCTCAAACTAAAAGTGCAAATTGTTTTATTGTGCAGAACAGCTCTCCTCTTGTCAAATTTAGAACAATTCCTGAATTATTTTAACTAATACTATTTATGTTAGACCACTTCTTCCATAACCCTTCTGTGTGCCAGACCACTTCTTCCATATACCTACTGTGTGCCAGACCAATCCTTCCATATACCTACTGTGTGCCAGACCACTTCTTCCATAACTCTTCTGTGTTCCAGACCACTCCTTCCATAACCCTTCTGTGTGCCAGACCACTCCTTCCATAACCATTCTATGTGCCAGACCACTTCTTCCATAACTCTTCTGTGTTCCAGACCACTCCTTCCATAACCCTTCTGTGTGCCAGACCACTCCTTCCATAACCATTCTATGTGCCAGACCACTTCTTCCATAACCCTTCTGTGTGCCAGACCACTTCTTCCATAACCCTTCTGTGTGCCAGGCCACTTCTTCCATAACTCCTTTGTGTTCCAGACCACTCCTTCCATAACCCTTCTGTGTGCCAGACCACTCCTTCCATATACCTACTGTGTCCCATACCACTCCTTCCATAACCCTTCTGTGTGCCAGACCACTCCTTCCATATACCTATTGTGTGCCAGACCACTCCTTCCATAACCATTCTGTGTGCCAGACCACTCCTTCCATAACCATTCTGTGTGCCAGACCACTCCTTCCATAACCATTCTGTATTCTAGACCACTCCTTTCATAACCATTCTGTGTGCCAGATCACTCCTTCCTTAACCCTTCAGTGTGTCAGACCACTCCTTCCATAACCCTTCTGTCTTCCAGACCACTCCTTCCATAACCCTTCTGTCTTCCAGACCACTCCTTCCATAACCCTTCTGTGCTTCAGACCACTCCTTCCCTAGCGCTCCTGTGTGCCAAACCATTCCTTCCCCAGCTCCTTCTGTGTTCCAGCCTACTACCGTACATCAGCAGCCATCTCTTGTGCTAAACACCTGCTACTCTATGTTTTCAGTGTCTTTCTCTACTGTAGTATGTATCAATATATATAATAACCCCAATGGTTAACTGATCCCACGCTAGCTAAGGATAGCAAACAAGAGAGGAGAATGCGTATATAGATCAAAGATTATCTTTATCAAAAACAAAAAGCATTAAAATGCCCACAAGGGCTAAAAAGGATAGAAAATACAATGATATAAATAGTCACAATGGACCAGACAAAAAAGCGGTGGCTAAGAACACAGGAAAAATTCACATATGATAAAGTGCAAGGGAAGGCATGTTCTGAACAATCCCTGATAAGCCCACAATACACACTACGATGCAATATAGTAAACACTCCATAGATGTAAAAGAATATAGATACCAAGTTGTATACAAAAAAGTGTAAAGCCAGAGTGGGACGGAGTATACCTGGATAGCCACACACTCAACCCAACGTTTCGCTACTGCTTCATCCGGGGCGTGGCCTAAAACAATTCCACCCCTTTTATATCACTGTGCACCAATCATGGCAATACAGCTCAGATATAGGTCATCATGTTGCGTCCTAATCAAGGAGAGTAGGGGTCCACCCACCTAGCCAGGAGATTATGACGATAACCAATAGGGCATAAGAACTGCCCATCATACCTGTATATCGGTGGAGCCTGAATAAAGAACGCGTAAACAGTCATGCAGTCGCAATGAGAAGACGTCACTCACCTTCTGGTGCTAACACCGCCCACGGAGCGGCGCATCACGCCACTGAACACGTGACGCGCTACGCCGCCCCAAGGTCGGAGCAGCGCCGAAGCCGGACTAGTCACATGACCGCTACTGGCCACGTGACCGGGGGCGCCGCCCGCCCCACCTCCCCTCACGCCTCATGTCTGCGAATCACAGACAGAGGGAGGGGGAGCGGGCGGCGACACCGGACACATGGAGACAAAGGTTAACAAAAACATTGGAGATCACATGATCCCCCGAGGGCCGGAAATGGGGCAAACATATACAATAATAAGCAAAGCAAGGTTGACAAGAATAATAATAGGGAAATAATATGTGTAAAAGTAGGTAAGTATGATTATGAACAGTGTAGATAGTGCAAGGAGTAAAAAATATGATTATCAATATAAGTTGATAATACATAAATGTGTGCAACAAATAAAAAAATATAGTACTACATCAATAAAGTACACATACTACCAGAATAACAATAAATACGGTAATGGCAATTGTCACGATGCCGGCTGGCAGGAGGTGGATCCTCTGTGCCAGAGAGGGATTGGCGTGGACCGTGCTAGTGGACCGGTTCTAAGTCACTACTGGTATTCACCAGAGCCCGCCGCAAAGCGGGATGGTCTTGCTGCGGCGGTAGTGACCAGGTCGTATCCACTAGCAACGGCTCAACCTCTCTGACTGCTGAAGATAGGCGCGGTACAAGGGAGTAGACAGAAGCAAGGTCGGACGTAGCAGAAGGTCGGGGCAGGCAGCAAGGATCGTAGTCAGGGGCAACGGCAGGAGGTCTGGAACACAGGCTAGGAACACACAAGGAAACGCTTTCACTGGCACAATGGCAACAAGATCCGGCGAGGGAGTGCAGGGGAAGTGAGGTATAAATAGGGAGTGCACAGGTGAACACACTAATTAGAACCACTGCGCCAATCAGCGGCGCAGTGGCCCTTTAAATCGCAGAGACCCGGCGCGCGCGCGCCCTAGGGAGCGGGGCCGCGCGCGCCGGGACAGGACAGACGGAGAGCGAGTCAGGTACGGAAGCCGGGGTGCGCATCGCGAGCGGGCGCCACCCGCATCGCGAATCGCATCCCGGCTGGAGACGGTATCGCAGCGCACCGGGTCAGTGGATCTGACCGGAGCGCTGCAGTAGCGAGAGTGAAGCGAGCGCTCCGGGGAGGAGCGGGGACCCGGAGCGCTCGGTGTAACAGTACCCCCCCTCTTGGGTCTCCCCCTCTTCTTAGAGCCTGAGAACCTGAGGAGCAGACTTTTGTCTAGGATATTGTCCTCAGGTTCCCAGGATCTCTCTTCAGGACCACAACCCTCCCAATCGACCAGAAAAAAAGTTTTCCCTCTGACCTTCTTGGAGGCTAATATCTCTTTTACGGAGAAGATGTCCGAGGAGCCGGAAACAGGAGTGGGAGAAACAAGTTTGGGAGAGAAACGGTTGATGATGAGTGGTTTAAGAAGAGAAACGTGAAAGGCATTAGGAATACGAAGAGAAGGAGGAAGAAGAAGTTTGTAAGAGACAGGATTAATCTGGCACAAAATTTTGAAAGGACCAAGATAGCGTGGTCCCAATTTGTAGCTAGGGACACGGAAGCGGACATATTTAGCGGAGAGCCATACCTTGTCTCCAGGAGAAAAAATGGGGGGAGCTCTTCTTTTCCTATCAGCAAACTTCTTCATGCGTGATGAAGCCTGTAAAAGAGAATTTTGGGTCTCTTTCCATATGGTGGAAAGATCACGAGATATTTCATCCACAGCGGGCAAACCAGAGGGCAAGGGAGTAGGGAGGGGGGGAAGAGGGTGACGGCCGTACACCACGAAAAATGGGGATTTGGAGGAAGATTCAGAGACTCTGAAGTTATACGAGAATTCGGCCCATGGTAGAAGATCTGCCCAGTCATCCTGGCGGGAGGAAACAAAATGGCGTAAATAATCACCCAGGACCTGGTTAATTCTTTCCACTTGCCCATTGGATTGAGGATGATATGCAGAGGAAAAGTTTAATTTAATCTTGAGTTGTTTACAGAGAGCCCTCCAGAATTTTGACACGAATTGGACGCCTCTATCCGAGACGATCTGCGTGGGCAACCCGTGAAGACGAAAAATGTGTACAAAAAATTGTTTTGCCAACTGAGGCGCTGAAGGAAGACCAGGAAGAGGGATGAAATGTGCCATCTTGGAGAATCGATCAACGACCACCCAAACAACAGTGTTGCCACGGGATGGGGGTAAGTCTGTAATAAAGTCCATACCAATCAGAGACCAAGGCTGTTCGGGGACAGGCAGAGGATGAAGAAGGCCAGCGGGCTTCTGGCGAGGAGTCTTATCCCGGGCACAGACAGTGCAGGCTCGCACAAAATCCACAACATCCGTCTCCAGAGTCGGCCACCAATAGAAACGAGAGATGAGTTGCACGGATTTCTTGATACCCGCATGACCTGCGAGATGGGAGGAGTGACCCCATTTGAGGATTCCGAGGCGTTGGCGTGGAGAAACGAAGGTCTTCCCTGGAGGAGTTTGCCTGATGGAGGCTGGAGAAGTGGAGATCAGGCAGTCAGGGGGAATGATGTGTTGCGGAGAGAGCTCTACCTCCGAGGCATCCGAGGAACGAGAGAGAGCATCGGCCCTAATGTTCTTATCGGCAGGCCGAAAGTGAATTTCAAAATTAAATCGGGCAAAGAACAGAGACCACCTGGCCTGGCGAGGATTCAGCCGTTGGGCAGACTGGAGATAGGAGAGGTTCTTGTGATCGGTGTAAATAATAACTGGAAATCTTGATCCCTCCAACAGATGCCTCCATTCCTCAAGTGCTAATTTAATGGCTAGAAGCTCTCGGTCCCCGATGGAGTAGTTCCTCTCAGCCGGAGAGAAGGTCCTAGAAAAAAAACCACAAGTAACAGCATGCCCGGAAGAATTTTTTTGTAGAAGGACCGCTCCAGCTCCTACAGAGGAGGCATCAACCTCCAATAGGAAGGGTTTAGATGGGTCAGGTCTGGAGAGCACGGGAGCCGAAGAAAAGGCAGACTTGAGCTGTTTAACCCCTTAAGGACCAAGGACGTACCGGTACGTCCTTGGTCCTGCTCTTCCGATATAACGCGGGGTTACACAGTAACCCCGCGTCATATCATGGCGGGCCCGGCGTCATAGTGAAGCCGGGACCCGCCTCTAATAGCGCGCAGCGCCGATCGCGGCGCCGCGCGCTATTAACCCTTTAGCCGCGCGCTCAAAGCTGAGCCGCGCGGCTAAAAGTGAAAGTGAAAGTTCCCGGCTAGCTCAGTCGAGCTGTTCGGGATAGCCGCGGCTAATCGCGGCATCCCGAACAGCTGACAGGACAGCAGGAGGGCCCCTACCTGCCTCCTCGCTGTCCGATCGCCGAATGACTGCTCAGTGCCTGAGATCCAGACATGAGCAGTCATGCGGCAGAATCGTTGATCACTGGTTTCTTATGAGAAACCAGTGATCAACATAGAAGATCAGTGTGTGCAGTGTTATAGGTCCCTATGGGACCTATAACACTGCAAAAAAAAAGTGAAAAAAAAAAGTGAATAAAGATCATTTAACTCCTCCCCTATTAAAAGTTTGAATCACCCCCCTTTTCCAATAAAAAAAAAAACACAGTGTAAATAAAAATAAAAATAAACATATGTGGTATCACCGCGTGCGGAAATGTCCGAATTATAAAAATATATCATTAATTAAACCGCTCGGTCAATGGCGTGCGCGCAAAAAAATTCCAAAGTCCAAAATAGTGCATTTTTGGTCACTTTTTATATCATTTAAAAATGAATCAATAAGTCCTATCAATGCAAAAATGGTACCGTTAAAAACTTCAGATCACGGCGCAAAAAATGAGCCCTCATACCGCCCCATACACGGAAAAATAAAAAAGTTATAGGGGTCAGAAGATGACAATTTTAAACGTATTAATTTTCCTGCATGTAGTTATGATTTTTTCCAGAAGTCCGACAAAATCAAACCTATATAAGTAGGGTATCATTTTAATCGTATGGATCTACAGAATACATATCAGGTGTCATTTTTACCGAAAAATGTACTACGTAGAAACGGAAGCCCCCAAAAGTTACAAAACAGCGTTTTTTTTTCAATTTTGTCGCACAATGATTTTTTTTCCCGCTTCACCATAGATTTTTGGGCAAAATGACTGACGTCATTACAAAGTAGAATTGGTGGCGCAAAAAATAAGCCATCATATGGATTTTTAGGTGTAAATTTGAAAGAGTTATGATTTTTTAAAGGCAAGGAGCAAAAAACGAAAATGCAAAAACGGAAAAACCTCCGGTCCTTAAGGGGTTAAAGGCGTCTTCCGCTTGAGGAGGCCATGACTTAGGATTGGCATTCTTTTTGGTTAAAGCCACGATAGGAGCCACAATGGTGGAAAAATGTGGAATAAATTGCCTGTAATAATTGGCGAACCCCAAAAAACGTTGGATAGCACGGAGTCCGGAGGGGCGTGGCCAATCTAAGACGGCAGAGAGTTTGTCTGGATCCATTTGTAGTCCCTGGCCAGAGACCAAGTATCCTAGGAAAGGAAGAGATTGACATTCAAACAGACATTTCTCCATTTTGGCATAAAGTTGATTGTCACGAAGTCTCTGAAGAACCATGCGGACATGCTGGCGGTGTTCTTCTAGGTTGGCAGAAAAAATCAGGATATCGTCCAGATATACAACAACACAGGAATATAAGAGATCACGAAAAATTTCATTAACAAAGTCTTGGAAGACGGCAGGGGCGTTGCACAGGCCAAAGGGCATGACCAGATACTCAAAGTGTCCATCTCTAGTGTTAAATGCCGTTTTCCATTCATCCCCCTCTCTGATGCGGATGAGATTATAGGCACCTCTTAAGTCCAGTTTGGTAAAGATGTGGGCACCTTGGAGGCGATCAAAGAGTTCAGAGATGAGAGGTAGGGGGTAGCGGTTTTTTACAGTGATTTTATTAAGACCGCGGTAGTCAATGCAAGGACGTAGAGAGCCATCTTTTTTGGACACAAAGAAAAATCCGGCTCCGGCAGGAGAGGAAGATTTGCGGATAAAGCCCTTCTTTAAATTTTCCTGGATATACTCAGACATAGCAAGAGTCTCTGGGACAGAGAGAGGATAAATTCTGCCCCGGGGTGGAGTAGTGCCCGGGAGGAGGTCAATGGGACAGTCATAAGGCCTGTGAGGAGGTAAAGTCTCAGCTTGTTTTTTGCAAAAAACATCCGCAAAGTCCATATAGGCCTTAGGGAGACCGGTTACAGGGGGGACCACAGGGTCACGGCAAGGAGTACTGGGAACCGGTTTAAGGCAGTCCTTGGAACAAGAGGGACCCCAACTCTTGATCTCCCCAGTGGACCAATCCAGGGTTGGGGAGTGGTGTTGAAGCCAGGGTAGTCCAAGGAGAATTTCGGAAGTGCAATTGGGGAGGACCAAAAACTCAATTTTCTCATGATGAGGTCCGATGCACATTAGGAGGGGCTCCGTGCGGAAACGTATGGTACAGTCCAATCTTTCATTGTTAACACAATTGATGTAGAGGGGTCTGGCGAGACTGGTCAGCGGGATGTTGAACCTGTTGATGAGAGAGGCCAAAATAAAATTTCCTGCAGATCCGGAATCCAAGAAGGCCATAGTAGAGAAGGAGAAGGTAGAGGCAGATACCCACACAGGCACAGTAAGACGCGGAGAAGCAGAGTTGACATCAAGGGCTGTCTCACCTTTGTGCGGAGTCAGCGTACGTCTTTCCAGGCGGGGAGGACGGATAGGACAATCCTTCAGGAAGTGTTCGGTACCGGCACAGTACAGGCAGAGATTCTCCATGCGGCGTCGTGTCCTCTCTTGAGGTGTCAGGCGAGACCGGTCGACCTGCATAGCCTCCACGGCGGGAGGCACAGGAACGGATTGCAGGGGACCAGAGGAGAGAGGAGCCGGAGAGAAAAAACGCCTCGTGCGAACAAAGTCCATATCCTGGCGGAGCTCCTGACACCTTTCGGAAAAACGCATGTCAATGCGAGTGGCTAGATGAATGAGTTCATGTAGGTTAGCAGGGATTTCTCGTGCGGCCAGAACATCTTTAATGTTGCTGGATAGGCCTTTTTTAAAGGTCGCGCAGAGGGCCTCATTATTCCAGGATAGTTCTGAAGCAAGAGTACGGAATTGTACGGCGTACTCGCCAACGGAAGAATTACCCTGGACCAGGTTCAACAGGGCAGTCTCAGCAGAAGAGGCTCGGGCAGGTTCCTCAAAGACACTTCGAATTTCCGAGAAGAAGGAGTGTACAGAGGCAGTGATGGGATCATTGCGGTCCCAGAGCGGTGTAGCCCATGACAGAGCTTTTCCAGACAGAAGGCTGACTACGAAAGCCACCTTAGACCTTTCAGTAGGAAACTGGTCCGACATCATCTCCAAGTGCAGGGAACATTGAGAAAGAAAGCCACGGCAAAATTTAGAGTCCCCATCAAATTTATCCGGCAAGGATAGTCGTAGGCCTGAAGCGGCCACTCGCTGCGGAGGAGGTGCAGGAGCTGGCGGAGGAGATGGTTGCTGAAGCTGAGGTAGTAGCTGCTGTAGCATCACGGTCAGTTGAGACAGCTGGTGGCCTTGTTGCGCTATCTGTTGTGACTGCTGGGCGACCACCGTGGTGAGGTCGGCGACAACTGGCAGAGGAACTTCAGCGGGATCCATGGCCGGATCTACTGTCACGATGCCGGCTGGCAGGAGGTGGATCCTCTGTGCCAGAGAGGGATTGGCGTGGACCGTGCTAGTGGACCGGTTCTAAGTCACTACTGGTATTCACCAGAGCCCGCCGCAAAGCGGGATGGTCTTGCTGCGGCGGTAGTGACCAGGTCGTATCCACTAGCAACGGCTCAACCTCTCTGGCTGCTGAAGATAGGCGCGGTACAAGGGAGTAGACAGAAGCAAGGTCGGACGTAGCAGAAGGTCGGGGCAGGCAGCAAGGATCGTAGTCAGGGGCAACGGCAGGAGGTCTGGAACACAGGCTAGGAACACACAAGGAAACGCTTTCACTGGCACAATGGCAACAAGATCCGGCGAGGGAGTGCAGGGGAAGTGAGGTATAAATAGGGAGTGCACAGGTGAACACACTAATTAGAACCACTGCGCCAATCAGCGGCGCAGTGGCCCTTTAAATCGCAGAGACCCGGCGCGCGCGCGCCCTAGGGAGGGGTGCCGCGCGCGCCGGGACAGGACAGACGGAGAGCGAGTCAGGTACGGAAGCCGGGGTGCGCATCGCGAGCGGGCGCCACCCGCATCGCGAATCGCATCCCGGCTGGAGACGGTATCGCAGCGCACCGGGTCAGTGGATCTGACCGGAGCGCTGCAGTAGCGAGAGTGAAGCGAGCGCTCCGGGGAGGAGCGGGGACCCGGAGCGCTCGGTGTAACAGCAATAATGCTAATTCATACATTCATATGCCTCGGGGAGGCGTAGCGCGTCACGTGTTCAGTGGCGTGATGCTCCGTGGGCGGTGTTAGCGCCAGAAGGTGAGTGACGTCTTCTCGTTGCGACAGCGTGACTGTTTGCGCGTTCTTTATTCAGGCTCCACCGATATGCAGGTATGATGGGCAGTTCTTATGCCCTATTGGTTATCGTCATAATCTCCTGGCTAGGTGGGTGGACCCCTACTCTCCTTGATTAGGACGCAACATGATGACCTATATCTGAGCTGTATTGCTATGATTGGTGCACAGTGATATAAAAGAAGGGGTGGAATTGTTTTAGGCCACGCCCCGTATGAAGCAGTAGCGAAACGTTGGGTTGAGTGTGTGGCTATCCAGGTATACTCCGTCCCACTCTGGCTTTACACTTTTTTGTATACAACTTGGTATCTATATTCTTTTACATCTATGGAGTGTTTACTATATTGCATTGTAGTGTGTTTTATGGGCTTAGTTCCAATTATCAGGGATTGTTCAGAACATGCCTTCCCTTGCACTTTATCATATATGAATTTTTCCTGTGTTCTTAGCCACCGCTTTTTTGTCTGGTCCATTGTGACTATTTAGATCATTGTATTTTCTATCCTTTTTATCCCTTGTGGGCATTTGTATTTAATAAAGATAATCTTTGATCTATATACGCATTCTCCTCTCTTGTTTGCTCTTCTGTAGTATGTGGCACTCCTTCCTCAGTTCTACTACATGCCACATCACTACCTTCCTAGTTGCTTATGTCAAACAACATCTCCTCATTTCTACTATGAACATCTTCATTCCTTTCCTAATCCTCATTTTTAATACTCAGGGCTATATTTGCCACAAAGCACTAGAGGCACATACAGTTTTCTTCTGTACTTGTTTTATCTAGTAGTATAGGGTTAATGGGGGACAAGGTAATTACTGGCCACATGGCAGTCAAACACGTTCCTTGGGAAAAAGGAGGCAATTCTGCCTCCTGCAATAGACAGGGGAGCTGAGAGGGTTTAGCGCAACTGAAAGCGGCTGCAGAACATCTTGACATTGTCATAGACATACAACAGTCACGTTCGAATTTGGGTGTTTTAATATTTGTGATGGTTGTAACTTGCACCTCTATAGAAGTTTTACATCTAAAGAGCAAAATCTAGTATGCCATAGATGCAATGGCATACATTATCTCTCAGTCATAAATGCCAAGAGGGCACATGTGTGGCTGCTTCTGTAAGAGTCAATTACATCAATCCTTGGGGGAGTGTGGAGCTGATGCTGCATCTCATTATATTGGTGGTCTTACCAGCTCTAATATATATATATGATTTAGGTGGTTCTCTTTACCTCTGGCATCATAGACTGGTGATGCCAATGTACTCAGAACTGTACTGCCCTTTAGGCTATACACATCTGTAGACTGTGCTCCCTATGAGGGCCAGGATGAATTGTTTAAGGCCGGTGCATTGAGCCGCAGCTTTTATCATTGCTCTCTATGTTCTATAATGGTATTTGAGTTTGCCAGTGACCAGTGTGGCTTAGCTGGGGGGCACTGATGTGTAAACATTGCTTGTGTGTTTCACTGGGCAGAGAATGGAGTGCCATGCTCTGGGAGTAGAAGGGACTCTTATTTCCAGATAGGTGTCATTGCCTTTGTTCCTGGCTGCACACGGCTGAGGCCGGTTATTGACAGCAGTGGCCTGGATGACCTCTGTCACACTACACGGGATGTAGGCTGCCCTGAGAACAAAGGCCTCACTGTGTCCACCTTGGAAAGGGATTTCTGTCATCCGCTCATGTTTATCCCTCATGTATAATGTATACTGGATACTTCCCTTTTTCAGGATAGTACTGAACCCCTAGTACTGGAATCCATTACGGGTGGCAGGGTGGTATCATCCAATGGTAATATAGTGGTATTATTCAATGGAAGTATAGTCATAAGTAACATTTTGTAACATTATGATGGTAGTATTAAGTGTTGGCATTGGGGTATTATTCACTGGTGGTTTCATGGTATTTTTCATTGGTAAAAAATTAGTATTATACAGTGACAGTATGATGCTTGTATCCAGTGGTGACATTGGGATAATATTCAGTTGTGGCATAGTAGTATTATTTACTAACAGTATGCAGGTATTTTTCAGTGGTGGCATAACGGTATTATTCAATGGTAGTATAGTAGTATTATTTGGTAACAGTATGATGGTAGTATTCAATGGTAGTATAGCAGTATTATTTAGTTGTGGTATGGTAGTATTATCTAGCAACAGTATGATGGTATTACTCACTGATGGTATAGTGGTATTTAATATAGTATAATGTTATTATTTAGTAATAGTACAGTGGTATTATGTAATAACAGTATAACAATATTATTTAGTGGTAATATAGTAGCATTATTTACTAACAGTATGATGGTATTATATAGTTACAGTATTATTTTAGTTTGTTTAAGGAAAGTTGTCCAGCACTTGACTCACGGAACAAATTCTTTATTTAGATGCCATGGAGAACGAACAGGTACATTAAAACATGTGACGCGTTTCGGCTCAAGTCACTAAGCCTTAGTCATACAATGAAATTGTTTCAAAGGTTCCTTTCTATGTGTGGAATCATCAGGTGGGGCACGTCCCCAGGGGCAGCGGCACCTGATCCACACCACACATAATTACAAAGGAAGTCCACAGGTGAGCATGTCATTGATCACTATACATGCCATACAAATGAAAAGACATATTCAGACATAAACTCCTACGGAAAAAAAACGCAATGAATATTTCCACTGTGAAGAACTTCTCTATTGCAATAAAAATCACAAGATAAAATGCATAATTTTCCACTGTATGCACCTCCATCAAAAATTATGGGTGCATAAAAAATCTATATACCAAAATATTGATTCAAAAACAGTGGAAAATTGCTAAAACTTAAAATAGAATAAAATTTGCAATTTTCCACTGTTTTTGAATAAATATGTATGACTAATACATTGCATGACTAAGGCTTAGTGACTTGAGCCGAAACGCGTCACATGTTTTAATGTACCTGTTCGTTCTCCATGGCATCTAAATAAAGAATTTGTTCCGTGAGTAAAGCGCTGGACAACTTTCCTTCAACTTATTTACCATTGGGGCGGAGTCCACGCCTTGTCCGTGCGCTGGTTACGAGGGTGAGCTGTTGCGAATTTTGCTCAAATATTGTTTTAGTTAGGCACTGAATGGTGGTATTATACAGTGACAGGATACTTGTATTATTTGGTAATATAAATAAAAATTCAGTAACATCTAGTAAATGCATTAAATAGAGGGTAAGGCTGATATAATTATACAGAGGGAGATTTATCACAAGTTTAGCAGTTGCCCATAGCAACCAATCAGATCGCTTCTTTCATTTTATTGAAAAGTAAAAAAAAGCAATCTGATTGGTTGCTATGGGCAACTCAGCAACTTTTCCTCCGGACAGGTTTTGATAAATCTCCCACACAGACTCCAGATCCAGCTTAGTGTGCTCCATTCTATCTTGAGACTTGGGTCCCCTTTCTAGAGATCATGGGGAGCCCCAGCAGTTGGCCCCTCTTTAAGGGGTTTACAATTAGGGTTGCCACCTGGCCGGTATTTTTACTGGCACAGCCGGTATTTTGGCCACCCTGCCGGTATTTTTATATTAATTATACCGGCAATGCAATGGCCGGTATTTATCCAACCAATCCTCCAACTCCGGAATGTTGCACCATATACTATACCAGTTTTTCCCAACCAGGGAGCCTCCAGCAGTTGCAAAACTACAACTCCTGTTGGCTGTCCGGGCATGCTGGGAGTCGTAGTTTTGCAACAGCTGGAGGCTCCCTGGTTGGGAAACATTAACCTATACTATATACTACTATATAGTCCAACATGCTGGGAGTTGTAGTTTTGCAACAGCTGGAGACACCATGGTTGGAAAACACTGACCTAAACTATATACTACTATATAGTCAAACATGCTGGGAGTTGTAGTTTTCATTTGGGGCAGCTGCTGAGCCACAGGCTGTATCAGAGCATGCTGGGAGTTGCAGTTAGTAACTAACTGCAACTCCTTAAAGGAGTAGTCCAGTGGTGACTCAGTGGTGCAGATCGCGGGGGGTCCGACCGCTGGGGCCCCCTGCGATCTCCTGTACGGAGCCCCAACAGCCCGCGGGAAGGGGGCGTGTCGACCTACGCACGAGGCGGCGGCCGACACACCCCCTCAATACAACTCTATGGCAGAGCCGAAGCGCTGCCTTCGGCAATGTCCGGCTCTGCCATAGAGATGTATTGAGGGGGCGTGTCAGCCGCCGCTTTGTGCGGGGGTCGACACCCGCTATCTGGGCCGAGAGCCGGGGCCCCATACAGAGAGATCGCAGGGGGCCCCAGCGGTCGGACCCCCCGCGATCTCAAACTTATCCCCTATCCTTAGGATAAGGGATAAGTTTTTCACCACTGGACTACCCCTTTAATTTAATAAAAAAATAGCATTATTGGAAAATCCCTTCAAAAGCTTCTATTACAGTGATCAAAGAGTCAGTATGAACACACAGAGCCAATAAAAAGGATTGTCCAGGATAAAAAAAATATAAAAAAAAACATATCTGCCCTCTTCCAAAAAAAACAGCGCCACACCTATACTCTAGGTTACTTGTGGTATTGCATCCCAGCTCCTTCAATGGAACTGAGCTGCAATAACGCACAAAAACTGAGAAAAGAGAATTTTTTAAATCCTGAATAACCCCTTTACATGCTGTTGCTGGTGTACAATTAATTTTACTGACTGAGATATTTTTAGTTATGGATATCAATTCCTTGCGGAAAACACATGCAACTATATGAGCACCTCCACTTTGTCGTTATTTAATCCACAATATGTGTGAATCAGGATATTCTTGTGTCAGGAGGCATCTGATGCCCCCGAATAGAATTCTGCACCATGGTCGGCAGTTTTTCATTTTCCGATGACTCCCATGGGGACAGCTGTTTGTGGCTACAGTGATCTGTTATCGCTAGGATTCAGGCCTGACAACTGTCTGATCTACAGCAATAATCGTATGCTAGAAAGATCTATCCATGAAAATGACAAACTTTCCATTCATTAAAAGACACCTGTCATGTCTCCTTTCCCTTGGAAATAAATACAGGGTAATTCAGAAAGGATGTTGTAAAAGTAAAGACCTGTAAATAAAGTAACATCGGGGGTAAATGGCCGGTGACTGAAAAATCTAAGCAAAACTGGGTTGGTTGCCCATTGCAAGGGCCATGGCCACAACATTAGAATTTGGGGCTCAGGAAAACCATGGTCCCCTATGGCTAAGTTTCCACTTGGGTTTTTTTCTGGCAGTTTTTGGAATACTGCCTCTGCAGTTTTTGAGCCAAAGTCAGAAGTGGATCCATAAGGGAGGAGAAATGTAAGTCCTTCCTTTATATTTCCTATTCCTTTTAAATACACTTCTGGCTTTGGCTCAAAAATTGCAGTGGCAGAAATTCAAAAACTGCCAGAAAAAAAAAACAAGTGGAAACTTAGCCTATAAAGCACATTAGAGACTCATACAAAGTAAATGTGTTCTGTGCATAGAGAAGGTGCATAGTCTATGGTCCCTTCTTTTTCCTCAGGATCCTGTCACTGGCCATTCCAAACTAATCATGTTAAAGGAATGGCTTATACCACAGACTACGCTTGGCAGATCTTCCTCTATCAGTAAGATGGTACAACTCTACATTTCTATTTGAATGACGAATTACCAGTGTTGCATTGGCCTACACCTTGGCATTGGCCTACACCTTGCAACTATTTACAACTGCCCACCCAGCCATAGGATCTCAGCGACCTGAGATAACGTCACTAAATCAGTGGAGACCATATTTAAGGATATGCCGGCATGTGTATGTACAGAACTGCACTACCACCTAGACATCTGCTGTGTCACCAATCATTGTACACATTTGTAGTGTATAGATAAAACTTGGATAAAAAGTGTGAATTTTCATGTTATTGGATTTGTGTTCTCTCAGTTTTAAACATTCAGGTTATAATATCACAACTTTATACAGAAAGAGACACTGCGGGTCGGCACTACTATTCTTGAACTGGATGCCGCTATGGATATATCACGCTCATATGGAACCAGCTTCGGCTGGCGCTTATTCAATAGAAACAGCAAACATATGGAAAAACTTCAACAGAGAAACAAATGAAGGCACTCACCGTAAGATGTGTTTTTAGCTCCTTTTATTCAGCCATCTGGGAGGGAGGGCTACACAGCAGACAACTCCAGCGAGCAACATCCGGACATTGTTCGCTGGAATTGTCTGCTGTGTAACCCTTCCAGATGCCTCAATAAAAGAAGCTAAAAACACATCTTATGGTGAGTGCCTTCATTTGTTTCTCTGTCGCCTTTTTGAATCATCCTGATATAAAACAGCTGGGGGATCCTCTTTAGAATGGGGGTGCTCATTTTGTTTCCTACTATAGTTTATTGCATCAATCTATAAACATTAAGGGTCTATTCACACGTACAGTATTCTGCGCAGATTTGATGCGCAGGATTTTCTACTGCAGATTTCAATGTAAACTAAATGACTGAACACAGCTTCAAATCCTG
Organism: Hyla sarda; assembly: GCF_029499605.1. Taxonomy (NCBI): domain Eukaryota; kingdom Metazoa; phylum Chordata; class Amphibia; order Anura; family Hylidae; genus Hyla; species Hyla sarda. The sequence continues at coordinate 32,054,990 of NC_079200.1, forward strand.
CACATCAAATCTGCGCAGAATACTGTACGTGTGAATAGACCCTAAAGGTGATTTATCTGTACTCGTTCATGGCAACCAAGCCCCAGAAAATGAATTCTGCAAACTTGTAGGTTGCTATAGACAACCACATTGTTTGCATTACTTTTGATAAATCTCCTACACTATTCAGATACATACATGTTCAGTCCCATAACCACTGTCTATTACATAATAAAATGTCCCTGTCAAATGAAAAAAAAATCTTTTTACATGTCAAAAGTTTTGATTGATCGGGGTCTGGATATTTAGACCCCCACGGATTGTTAGAATAGACCAAGAGAAGTGGGTGGCTGTGCGCGTCTATTCCTGGCTCGCTGCTATCTCTATCTGGCTGCAGGAGATGAACTCTATAGTAAGTTTATGGAGCCTGTTTCCTGCAGCAAGACAGAAGGAGCAGTGCTTAGCCGTGCACTTCTCGTGGCTTGTTAGATCGGTTGGGGTGTGAATACCAAGACCCCGATCAATCAACATTTTTGACATGACTCTGAGACGTGTTAAAAGTTTTTTTTTTTTTAATTGACAGGGACACTTTAACCTCTTCCCTTGTTATCCTGGCTAAACTTACAAAACCAGATCTAGTAATGCACATGATTCTCATGACTTGACTAGCAACATCTTGTTTTCACAATAGAAAAAACAACATACCTCCCTTATATCTTGTGGATCTGTACTGTAAATTTATTGGGCATAATACGGTATGCTGGATTATACTGCTGTCCGTATTGCACTGTGTTGTGACCTGCACTTTCTGTGCATCGTTTGGTCTAAGGCCTGATGGGCTGGTGGGCCGTGATTCATGGCAGGGCTGACATGTCTTATCAGAGTAGCTGGCAACAGGCATTTTGTAGAAGGATATTGTAGTATGAGTTGGCAGCATCAGGCCCATAAAGAGTCCAGCTATGGTGGATGTGCTTGTCCTGTGGTGCTGAGGCAATGTGCTTCAACACTACTAGGAGGACACAAAGAGGAGTGGATATGGGGCTTTGTTTTGGTGCCATTGGGGAGCATGCAGTGAGACCACATGAGATGCCTAGATGACTTGTCCTGGGCTTGTTCATAGTAGGAGAATCAGCTAAAGCACAATGTCAGTAAGAGGATTGTAGAAAAGGCTGTGATCTCCTGAAGTTGAGACAGAGACCCAAAGAAATTGAGGTTCCTCAGCAATCCCATATAGAGCGGCAGACAATTGGCATGGAAGTGTAGACAGTGAACTGACAAGGGGTATGTAAAGGTTTGTGCAGGTTTTCGAAGTATTTCAGAACTGAAAGGAGCCGCAGTGGAAGTGGTGTGGGCTCTGTAACCCTATGAAGGCTTGTTTTTTTGTGGTATGAGATTTCATTGGTACTATTTTGAAATACATACATTTTATTGATCAGCTGACTTTTTTTTTTTAGCCTTGACTTGATTTCAATGTGGCATTCACTTTATTACTGGGCTCAGCATGTTGGATGGCAATAAAAAGTTTGGGTATGAGAAGCTACAGCTGGGAGAGACTTTAGCATTGAGATAAACAGAAACTAGTGGCTAGCGGGAGATTGGCTGCCCCGTGGCCTGTAGACTGGCTGCTTACATCTAGTCCATTAAAGTGGACTGGTGGAAGATAGAGGGATCAACAGTTGTTACCTCTTCCAATTCTAACAATTTGGGTAAAATGGATCACAGAAGTTTGGTATTATAGAATTGTTCCAGGAATCCAATACCGTCTCACTGATCCCTAGACACTATTTTGGCATACATTTGGGTAGTCAGGAGCCACATGGCAGACGCCTACGAGCCACATGTGGCTACACTTATCACTACATTAAGTCATACTGTATTACTGGTTCATTTTAAAGGGGTTCTCCGGTGCTTAGACATCTTATCCCCTATCCAAAGTCCCGCCGCTGGGGACCCCTGTGATCTTGCACGCGGAACCCCGTTTGTAATCAGTCCCCGGAGCGTGTTCGCTCCGGGTCTGATTACCGACGACCACAGGGCCGGCGGCGTGTTACATCACGCCTCCGCCCCGTGTGACATCAAGCTCCGCCCCTCAATGCAAGCCTATGGGAAGGGGAATGACAGCTATCACGCCCCCTCCCATAGGCTTGCATTGAGGGGCGGAGCGTGATGTCACACGGGGGCGGAGGCGTCACGTCACACGCCGCCGGCCTTGTGGTCGCCGGTAATCAGACCCGGAGCGAACATGCTCCGGGGACTGATTACAAATGGGGTGCCGCGTGCAAGATCACGGGGGTCCCCAGCGACGTCGGGACTCCCGCGATCAGGCATCTTATCCCCTATCCTTTGGTTAGGGGATAAGATGTCTAAGCACCGGAGAACCCCTTTAAAAAAATATAGGTTTATAAAACAAACACATACTGTAATCTCCACCTAGATTAAAGCAATCTATATGGTTTCCATTTAAATGGGTCAGCACAATTATTGTACTACATGCATACTGTATTTTATATTACCATATCACTATCTGTCCTCAGCTGATGCTTCTGTCCGCGCTGACATGTCTATGCGAAAGCCTGTGCCACATACTACGGTAAGTAGAACATGTATGTGTTTATGGATGATCTATCACTAGAGACACAACGTATAAGTTTTTAAGTGTAAACACAACACATAGTGACCACAAGAAGTGTACATTATATATCTTTGAAAGAAGTACTCCAGGATATAAAAACTTATCCCCTAAAGATAGGGGATAAGTTTCAGATCACGGGGTCCCAGCAGTCAGACCTTCTGTACAGGTCCCTGTCTCTCCTTCTAAATAGCGCATGTCGCCCACCGCACGAAGCGGCGCCTGACACGTCCTCTCAATGCAGCTCTATGGGAGAGACGGATATTTCTCAATGCAGTGCTCCGGCTCTCCCATAGAGCTGCATTGAGGGGGCATCAGCGTCCATACGGGAGATCGTGGGGGGTCCCAGCGGTTGGTACCCCTGTGATCTGACACTTAACCACTATCCTTAGGATAGAGTATACGTTTTTATACTGGAGATCTCTTTTAGGGGTTATCCGGGATAAGAAAACCATAGATTTCTTCCAAAAACAGTGCTACTCTTGTCTTTAGTTTTTGTGTGGTATTGCAGCTTAGTTCCTTTGACGTAAATGCTCCATTCGGTGATAACACACAGCCTGACGATAGGTGAGGCACTGATTTTAGAAGAAAGAAGCTATGTTTCAATACTACACGGTTTTTTAGATGTCTGCTTTCTGTCAGTGAATTAAGAAACAAATTTGTTTACATTCGAAGACTGAAACCGCACCCTGATACCCTTTTGGTCTGAAGCTGCGGTGTGTTACAGTGGCGCTTCTGTCAAAGGTCACTTGTATTATTGGCCTCTGGTGAGGTCACCTGCTGTGAAGAGGAGGGCGGCAGCGACACAACAGCTTATCTAAGAAAAGGGGGGGGGGGATAACAAAAAACCTTGCCATGTGCCACTTATTCATGCTGGCCGGGTCACTCAGCACCACCCACTGCCTGGTGGTAGGGTATGAACGACATGCAGCAGTGTGAGCTCCGCCTGCTCTTCTTCCCCTGCTTGTTAGTGAGTGAAACAACCAATGAGCGCTCCTTTAAGCCTGAAGAGAGAAGCACTTATTTGTTCCTGGGTAAGGGTGACGCTCGTTATGGTTCTGAATCAATACAATCCATCTCTGCCTCCCCACTACCTCCATGTCCCCCTCAGAGCCCCTCTGCCTCCATTTCCCCCTCTGCCTCCATGCCCCCCCCACTGACTCCATTTCCCCCACTGCCTCCATGCCCCCCCACTGCCTCCATGTCCCCCACTGCCTCCATTTCCCCCCCCCACTGCCTCAATGTCCCCCACTGTATTCATGCCCCCCCTACTGCCTCCATGACCCCCTCTGCCTCCATGCTTCTCCACCACTGCCTCCATATCCCCCACTGCCTCCATATCCCCCAATGCCTCCATGCCCCCCCACGGCCTCCATTTCCCCACCCCCAACTGCCTCCATTTCACCCCCACTGCTTCCATGCCCCCTCCCACTGCCTCCATGCCCTCCCCTCCCCTACTGCCTCCATGTCCCCCTATGCCTCCATGCTTCTCCACCACTGCCTCCATGTTAATAGCTGATCACCAGGGGAGACGAGTGTTGACACCCCACTGATTGAAATCACTGAAAACCCCCAGAAATTTTATTATTGCTCTAAATAAAATAAAAGCTGAAATCTTTTGGTTAACACTGATTCTTTATGTATATATAAGTGTAAGGCTTCTTTCACACTGCCGTTGCGCCCCTTCGAGAATGGCCGTCAAACTCTCTCTCTTTTTTTTTTTTTTTTTTTTAGTTTGACGGCCATCATTTTGACGGGGCGCAACGGGCAACAGCGGGTCCCGATGGACCCCATTATAGTCAATGGGGTCTGTCGGGCGCTGCTGTTTTTCAGCAAGAGTAAAACACGGCACAAGCAGTATTTTTTCTCCCACTATTCTCCACGGCGGCCCCAACAGCCGTCACAATTGTGACACCTGTAGTGTGAAAGGGGCCTAATATGGAAATTTGGTGTTATTTACAAAAACTAAACAAAACCTTAAAGGTGATATAAGGTGATTTTAGTATGTACCTGGCAGGCAGTAATGGACATGCTTAGGAAGGATCCGCGCTTGTCTTGGGGCTAAATGGCTATGTTGTGAGATTACCATAACACTGTGGCTAGCTTTTTGTGAACTTGGTATTTCCTGTTTGATTTTCCTTTTTTTGACTACAAATCCCACAATTCCATTTTCCTCCCTCCCACAAATCAGCCACCCCACCCATTGAAACATAAATGAGCTGCATCCATTCAAAAGACCTGTGGTTTTCAATCAGCTGTTGCATTAGTTGCAGATTGATCTCTCTCCCACCCAGCGATCCCTCCACCCATTGAAGCAGACAGGATCCCTCTCATCTGCTGACTACTGAGTCAGGTCTCGACCGCATTGCCACCTGTCAAAAATCTGAGACATTTTGTATGCTGTTAAAAATAAATATTGGGGTGAAAATCACATAAGAATTGTGGGAAAACCGTCACACACAGGTACAGACACTATATTATGAACGACACTAACTTTACAGCCCCTGTAGCATAGTCAAATAAAAAAAAATACCAGGAATACCCCTTTAAGGCCTTGTTTACATCTGCATCAGAGACTCTGTTTGGGGTTAGAAAACCAAGCCCGACAGTCTGTTGAACAACAGACACCAAAGGATCCCATTGACTATAATAGGCTCTGTCGGGTGTTCGTTTATTTAGCAGGATCTGAATAGAGAAAACATTACTGCTTCCAGGTCAGATCCCGCTATATAAATGGAGTCTGGAACGTAGCTCCGTGAACTAGGCTCAGACGCAGATGTGAGCTCAGCTTTAATGTTTCTGTTCTGAGCAGATGACGTGGAACGTCACTAATTTGACAATGTTTTTCTTATCTACAGGAAAAATGTGGACAGAAATTTGCTGCTGGAAAATATGGACACAGTTTTTTTGATTCTTGATGAAATCATTGATCAGGGGTGAGATCATACTTGATTTATTTTACTCTACAATCCCACATTGTGCTGGCTTTTATTGCATGTGGCAGCCGCAAAGTGGGACTGTATCCTTTGGAGTACAGCCACAAGTGGTGGATTTGCTGCAGAATTTGCATGCAAAAAATCCACACGAATGGTAGCAGCGAAGTGGAGGAGATTTCCCAAACCTCAACCAAACACTGCAGAAAAGATCTGCAGCACAATGTAACCTGTGGTAAAGATCTGCAGCCTGTCAGCTGTTGTGTCCACTGCAGATTTATATTGGATTTTCTCCAAATACTTCAATGGGGAAGCTGAGATCCGCTGACTTTGGTACAGATCGGAGGCAAAATCTGCAGCTGAAAATGCATTCACATTTTATCTCCAACCATTACCATTTATCCCAAGATCTGCAGTGCCAGATCTGCAGCATATCCACACACAACATCATGATTTAGTGTATATTTGCCACTGCGGAATCACTGCAGATATTTTACACTTTAGAAAATTTGCAGCATTCCTGCGGTCAGGGCCGGCCTTAGGTGTTCAGGCGCCCTGTGCGTACACAAAGAGGAAAAAAATCTTTGTGACAAATATATATTTTATATATTTAATCAGTTCCCTGCCCCCTTAATCAGTCCCATGTACCCCTTCACCAGTCCCCTGCCCCCCTTAATCAGATGCAGTATAGTTCCCCCACATTAGGTGCAGTATAGCTCTCCACATTAGGTGCAGTATAGTTCCCCCACATTAGGTGCAGTATAGCTCTCCACATTAGGTGCAGTATAGTTCCCCCACATTAGGTGCAGTATAGCTCTCCACATTAGGTGCAGTATAGTTCCCCACATTAGGTGCAGTATAGTTCCCCACATTAGGTGCAGTATAGTTCCCCCACATTAAGTGCAGTATAGTCCCCCCCACATTAAGTGCAGTATAGTTCCCCCCACATTAAGTGCAGTATAGTTCCCCCCACATTAGGTGCAGTATAGTTCCCCCACATTAGGTGCAGTATAGTTCCCCCACATTAGGTGCAGTATAGTTCCCCCACATTAGGTGCAGTACAGTTCCCCCACATTAGGTGCAGTATAGGTCCCCCACATTAGGTTCAGTATAGTTCCCCACATTAGGTGCCGTATAGTTCCCCACATTAGGTTGGCAGTATAGTTCCCCCACATTAGGTGCAGTATAGTTCCCCCACATTAGGTTGGCAGTATAGTTCCCCCACATTAGGTGCAGTATAGTTCTGAAGTCAATGTCAGTAACAAATAAATACAAGTGTCATATGCTCTAAAGCGATGGAAGCCTATGTGAGAGACCTGCCTGCCAGTTAAAGGTGTATTTTTTATATATCAACTGGCTCCAGAAAGTTAAACAAATTTGTAAATTACTTCTATTAAAAAAATCTTAATCCTTCCATTAATTATCAGCTGCTGAAGTTGAGTTGTTCTTTTCTGTCTGGCAACAGTGCTCTCTGCGGACATCTCTGCTTGTCTCGGGAACTGCGCAGAGTAGAAGAGGTTTGCTATGGGGACTTGCTTCTACTCTGGACAATTTCCGAGACACGTGTCATCAGAGAGCACTTAGAAAAGAATAACTCAACTTCAGCAGTTCATAAGTACTGAAAGGATTAAGATTTTTTAATAGAAGTAATTTACAAATCTGTTTAACTTTCTGGAGCCAGTTGATATATATAAAAAGTTTTTTCCTGGATAACCCCTTTAAGTAGTGATCTCCTCTAACTCAGGAGACAACTAGACAATATAGTAGTTTACACTTATACATGTGAATTCTTTTCAGAACATTTAAGACATCCTTAATCTGTACTACAATAAGGATCAACATGTAATGATGTCGGCTGATGGATAAGGCCAGCAGATCCTACTTCAACTGTAGGCCCAAAGTTTCTAAGAATAACAGAGGAAAATATTATGATTTAATGCACAAGCTATAGAGTAAAAAAGGAAATCTACAGTGTCAGGCTGGGGTTCTGTGGGCCCACCAGAGGAGATGATCCTGGGGGTCCCATCTATCTATACAGAACATCTCATGTCCGAATGTAATCCTTTGCTGTTAGCATTGTGCACACAAGTCAGGTTCCTAATATTGTATAATATGTTATTTATGATTCATTCTGTAGGAAATAGTGACAAGTGGTCGGCCCCATAGTCAGCGAGCTTTGGCTGGATCACTGGGGCCCATTGTTGCGCTGGGGGATTCTCTGGTACCTTGGTTGTCTAGTCCGACCCTGCACATCTACATTAACTGGACCATAATTTACTGTTATTATACACACAGCCTATATATGCAATAAGTACGCATCTAGCATTTGTGGGCACATGATGCAAACTATTATAGGTGGAATTTGTATGGATTTATAATGAGGATAACTCTTAAAGGGGTACTCCGCTGCCCCAGCATTCGGAACATTTTGTTCCGAACGCTTGGAACGTGGGGCGGGGGTCGTGACATTACGCCCATGCCCCTTGTGATGTCACGCCACGCTCCCTCAATGCAAGTCTATGGGAGGGGGCGTGATGGCTGTCACGCCCCCTCCCATAGACTTGCATTGAGCGGACGTGGCGTGATGTCCCGAGGGGTGTGGCCATGATGTCACGACCCCAGCCGTCCACACCCAGTGTTCTAAACTAACGCCAGGTGCTGCACAGAGATCGCCGGGGTTCCCAGCTGCAGGACCCCCCGTGATCAGACATCTTATCCCCTATCCTTTGGGGTGGAGTACCCCTTTAAAGGGGTACTCCGGTGCTAAGACATCTTATCCCCTATCCAAAGGATAGGGGATAACATGCCTGATCGTGGGGGTCCCGCCGCTGGGGACCCCCGTGATCTTCCACGCCGCTAGAATCAGTCCCCGGAGCGTGTTCGCTCCGGGTCTGATTACTGGCGATCACGGGGACGGAGCATAGTGATGTCACAGCTCCGCCCCCGTGTAACGTCATGCTCCGCCCCCTCAATGCAAGCCTATGGGAGGGGACATGGCAGCTGTCAAGCCCCTCCAATAGACTTGCATTGAGGGGGCGGAGCGTGACGTCACATGGGGCGTAGCCATGATGTCACTATGCTCCGTCCTCGTGGTCGAGATGGACTCAGCCTGAGGACCTCCAGCGGTTCCGGAAGCCGCTAAAGGTGGGTGCTGTATGGTAGATCCCGGGGGTCCCCAGCGGCGGGACCCCCGCGATTTGACATCTTATCCCCTATCCTTTGGGGTGGAGTACCCCTTTAAAGGGGTACTCCGGCGCTAAGACATCTTATCCCCTATCTAAAGGATAGGGGATAAGATGCCTGATCACGGGGGTCCCCCCGTGATCTTCCACGCCGCACCCCGTTAGAATCAGTCCCCAGAGCGTGTTCGCTCCAGGTCTGATAACTGGCGATCACGGGGATGCAGCATAGTGATGTCACGGCTCCGCCCCTGTGTGATGTCACGCTCCGCCCCCTCAATGCAAGCCTATGGGAGGGGGCGTGGCAGCTGTCAAGCCCCTCCAATAGACTTGCATTGAGGGGGCGGAGCGTGACGTCACATGGGGCGGAGCCGTGACGTCACTATGCTACGTCCTCGTGGTCGAGATGGACTCAGCCTGAGGACCTCCAGCGGTTCCGGATGCCGCTAAAGGTAGGTGCTGCATGGTAGATCCTGGGGGTCCCCAGCGGCGGGACCCCCGCTATCTGACATCTTATCCCCTATCCTTTGAATAGGGGATAAGATGTCTAGGGGCGGAGTACCCCTTTAAACTGAACTATGAACATCTGACAAGGCATATCCCACTGGTGCTTGTTGCAGACAAGTCTCCATCTTACCCCAAGCAGTAAGATGCTAAGTACCGTAGGCTTGAAAGCTTCATGGTAACTTTTAATTTAGTGAAATACTTCAAGTAAGTGCCTTCATGAATAAGTAAAGTATTGTGATCAAGAACCAGCTTTTGTTTTGGACTCTGTCCAGAATAGCTCCATCTACATTCTGAACTGGCTAGACAGAAAATCTTAGAGATGGTTCTAAATAAATCCTGAACACACATTCCCGTTTAGTATTAGGAGACCCGCTGTACCCTCCGGATGTCAGCACTGGTCCATCAGAGAGCGTGGGGGAATGTCTACGGAAGAACACTGCATACAGTACTCTGGGAAGACACTTTACATACTGTGCATGGAGACTGGGAACGGGTTAAATTCATTTCTCTTGCATTGTTTTAGTGATCGATAGGGGACCAAGGGTCTAAAGAGACACCGGAGAATAAAAACTTTTCACATGTCCCAAGGACATTTGGTTGTCTGATCTCTTCGATAGTACTTTGTAATACTTTTGTATTACAGTGTATTATGACTGTTAGATGGTTTGGAAAGGGCCAATAGATGCATGTACATGACAAAACCTGGGGCCTTTTCTAGGCCTATCAACCTATTAGTACTGAACAATTGTATTGTGGGGGCACCAATGCTTACACAGGGAGACATTCCTTTCTGTTAAATCACTTAGGTGCTGTGGATATTATTAACAGGAGCATCAAATGGGCTTAAACAGTCAGGTTTGTGCTTCCTAGCTCTGCTCAGTGCCAACTGTATAATATAGCCAGCACCCACAAGTGGTAACATGGGCATAGAGGTTTGTAGGATCTATCTTCTTAACTGTAAAGCATTATTACAGCCATTGGCGTGAAGATACGCTAATATCCAATGCAGAGCCCACAGATTCTACAAGCACCTTGTGGAGAATACATGTTAAAAGGGGTATTCCGGTTTTATACATCTTATCCCCTATCCAAAGGATAGGGGATAAGATGTATGATCGCAGGGGTCCCGCCGCTGGGGACCCCCGCGAGCTCGGCGCAGCCCCGGCACTCTGTGCCAGGCACTGCCTCAGAGACAGGGAAGTCACGCCATGCCCCCTCCATTCATGTCTATGGGAGGGGGCGTGACGGCCGTCACGCCCCCTCCCATAGACATGAATGGAGGGGCCATGGCGTGTCATCACTTGGGGCGTGGCCATGACGTCAAGTTCCCGTTTCGGAGGCAGCACCGGCAAAGAATCAAGCAATAGAGAGGTAAAGCTGGCACTAACACTAATGAGCAAGACGACTGTCGTACGAATGCTGATCCACGTCCTATGGACAATATATGCACTGTCTTGAATCCCGCCTCCAGCGGTGCTCTGTCCAACAGACCAAAAGGCAGTAATCGCACAAAGAAGATAGAAAGGACGGCAACTCACTGGAAAGTCGTGCGGCTTTATTCTCAAGACACAGGGTACAGCAGGTACACAAAGAGCAACGTTTCACAGATTGGCTTCTTCCGGCTCGGGAAGAAGCCAATCAGTGAAACGTTGCTCTTTGTGTACCTGCTGTACCCTGTGTCTTGAGAATAAAGCCGCACGACTTTCCAGTGAGTTGCTGTCTTTTCTATCTTCTTTGTGCGATTACCGGCACAGAATGCCGGGTTCTGACCCGAGATTGTAGGGGTCCCCAGTGGCGGGACCCCTACGATCATACATCTTATCTTCTATTTTGGATAAGGGATAAGATGTATAAAGCCGGAATACCCCTTTAATGTCCTGACTTCATAATAGGATGTCACTGAGGATAACAGGGATCATCCATGTACTTAGAATATACAGTATTTTAGTATTAACCATGTTTAACATTGTCTTTCAGCGTGATTTTGGAGTGCGAATCCCAGAAAGTCATTCAGAGACTCAACTTCAAGGTGATATTGAGTGACCTCTCATTGATGTACTTGGCTGTGCCTATTGTTATCTTCTTTCTTGTGTCTACAGTATAGGCCACTTTATCGCAGTTGTATTTTTCCTCCCAAATATGGGCATTTTGGACTATTCACTGGGGATGTATAATATATACATATAATTAAAAAATACTACATGCCCAGCTTTCATCTGTTTTGTAGATAAAATGCCATCTGGAACCTACAGAGTGTCCATGTCCTATTGTGGACACTGTTCTAAGTAAGGTTTTGTTTTACAGATCAAGTGGGTCAGATTTACTGATTGTGCCACTGTGGGATATACAGAGTTGTGCCATGTTTACAGTATTGACTGTATGATAAATTTGACACATCCATAGACATTGATTGATAACATGATGCCTATATTTTGTGGCAAAAAGTATGTGGTGAAGCCATGGGGTGTGAAGTGAGGTGTATAAGGCAGGTGTAGTAGCCCATGGGCCGATGGTGTTAACTCCTAAATGTTCGTGATGCCAGGGCATGGTTTTTAACTGAGAACCACCTGAATGGTAGCACGGCTAGTCCTAGTTAGGCAGGGCAAATAAGAGTCCAAGGCCAGGTTAGGGTTAATGGTATCTTTACTGAGGTAGACAGATGGTAACAGTCTTTACAGCTAGGCCAGGATCCCAGAGAGATGACCAGTAACACAAGAGACCTCGCAGCTTGCTGGGACTTGCAGTGACTTTGACAGACTTTAGCGCAGCCACGCTGACTATAATAGACTTGACTTGACTGAAGATAGTGACAGCAGACAGAGATGACTTGTCTTACTGACTTGTGGCTGTAATTTAGACTTGAGGCCTCCAGATGTGCTGGACACTGGCTCTGAGACATCTGGACTGGACTTGACCTCAGCAGACAGTGTGGTGGAAGAGAGATTGTAGTACCTCCCCCTCATATAAAGGGGGGGCTGAGCAAGGAGCCCATTGGCTAGCTGCGGGTCATCTGGTCACCTGGTGCTCTCTGGGTAAGAAAACATGGGACTTTAACATGTGCCAACCATTATCATGTGATCAATAACCATGTGACCATATAAAAGGTCCTTTACATATAATATACAATTATACAGATTATAGGGGTATAATGCAGGTGAGCCTTGGGGACGTGCAGGGACTCAAGCTGATAGGACTGTGAGATGCATATCCCGTACTGGGACATCACAAGTACATTTCAGGACATGCCCATTTTTTCTAAACCACAACCTGTGTGCTTCTAAAACACATCCTCCAAGCTGAACGATACCCAAAAATCTGGGAGATCTTCAGAACCTTCCACTTTTTCACATTTTGTTATATTGCAGCCTGCAAAAAAATAAAAAATAAATAAAAAAAAAGGTCACATTTTCCCTCATGAATCTGACTCAGTACTCCATAATGACAAAGTAATAACAGAATGTTACAAATCTGCTAGTTTATTGAAAAAAACGGAAATTTTGCAGAGATATAAGTATTTAGACCCTTAGTTGATGCCCCTTTGGCAGTGATTCCAGCCTCCAGTCTTCTTGGGCATGATGCCACAAGGTTTACACACCTGGATATGGGGATTTTCTGCCATTCTTTTGTGCAGGTCCTTCTAATGGCTACCATTAATGGATGGGAACCAGTAATGGCAGCCATTTTCAGATCTCTCCAGAGATGTTCTGTTGGGTTCCAGTCAGGGCTCTGGCTGGGCCACTCATGGACATTTACAGAGTTGTCCCTAAGCCACTACTGCGTTGTCTTGGCTGTGTGCTTGTCTTGTTGGTAAACAACAACTTTTAGGGGTACTCTGCCAAAGGGGTTAACCCTAAAACTAGAAATCCCCCCTGTTTAAAACTTTAATGATTTATTTGATCACTTAAAATAAAACAAAATGAGGACAAAGTGAGTGTTTGGTGCTTGTTAAAAACAAGTGGGCACCTATGATGCATACTCCTCATAGATCACAGGGGTGTGGAAATTTTATTAAAAAAACTACCGTATTTATCGGCGTATAACACGCACTTTTTAGGCAAAAATGTTTTGCCTAAAGTCTATGTGCGTGTTATACACCGATACACCCCCAGGAAAGGCAGGGGGAGAGAGGCCGTCGCTGCCCGCTTCTCTCCCCCTGCCTTCCCTGGGGTCTAGAGCGCTGCTGTCGGCCCTTCTTACCCCCTGGCTATCGGCGCCGCTGCCCATTCTGTCCCCCTGACTATCGTGCCGGCGCCCCATTGCCGGCGCCGTTAGCCAGGGGGAGAGAAGCGGCGCCGACAGCCAGGGGGAGAGAAGGGGCAGCGGCACCCATTGCCGGCGCCGCTGCCCCGTTGCCTCCCCCCATCCCCGGTGGCATAATTACCTGAGTCGGGTCCGCGCTGCTGCAGGCCTCCGGCGTGCTTCCTCGGCGTCGTTGCTATGCGCTGAACGGCGCGGCGCATGACGTCAGTGCGCCGCGCCGTGCATAGCAACAACGCAGGGGACGCACGCCGGAGGCCTGCAGCAGCGCGGACCCGACTCAGGTAATTATGCCACCGGGGATGGGGGGAGGCAACGGGGCAGCGGCGCCGGCAATGGGTGCCGCTGCCCCTTCTCTCCCCCTGGCTGTCGGCGCCGCTTTTCTCCCCCTGGCTATCGGCGCCGGCAATGGGGCGCCGGCACCGATAGTCAGGGGGACAGAACGGGCAGCGGCGCAGATAGCCAGGGGGTGAGAAGGGCCGACAGCTGCGCTCTAGACCCCAGGAAAGGCAGGGGGAGAGAAGCGGGCAGTGACGGCCTCTCTCCCCCTGCCTTTCCTGGGGGTATATCGGGGTATACACGCGCACACACGCACCCTCATTTTACCATGGATATTTGGGTAAAAAACTTTTTTTACCCAAATATCCTTGGTAAAATGAGGGTGCGTGTTATAGGCCGGTGCGTGGTATACCCCGATAAATACGGTACTTGTCCACGGGACTAAAATGGAGCAAAATCTACTTGTCCCTCATGACGATCCACTTGTCGGGGCCAATTTTCGCTTTTATGCTCATTTTTTCCTCCTCGCTCTATAATAGCCCTAACTACCTACTATAATGATACCTTTTAATTGTTCCATAACTCCATATTCTCTGGACCAAAAAAAAAAAAAAAAAAATATATATATATATATATATATATATATATATAAAAATATATATTAGGTGAAGTGAAATTGAAATAGTAAAAGATAATTTTGCAGGTTTGGTGGTTTTCTTTTCTGCGCCATTTACCTTGTGGTTGAGATAACATGTTAGTTTCATACTTTAGGCCGCCTGATTACAGCGATACCAGATTTTATATAATTTATGTCATGTTTTACTCATTTTGAAAAAAATTCGGAACTTTTTAGAGTTTTTTTAATTGCCATTTTATTTTTTTACCCCTGTAACAATTTTTTCCGCATACCGCATACCAGGCTGTATGAGGGCTCATTTTTTGCGCCATAATCTGTTTTTTGTATCGGTACCATTTTAGTATTGATCTGACTTTTTAAATCGCTTTTTAACTTTTTTTCTGGGGATATTATAAAAATTGCAATTCTATGTTATTTTTTTTTTTACAATTTACCGTACGGGATTCATAATGTTATATTTTAATAGGTTGTACAATTACGCACGAAGCAATACCAAATATGTTTATTTTTATAATGTTTGCATGTTGTTATATAGCAAAATGGGGTCATTTGAACTTTTAACATGAAGGGGGTTAATGTGTGTGTTTTTTTTAACTTTTATTAAAACTTTTTTTTTATACACTTTATTAGACTAATAGGAGGAATCATTAGATTCCTCCTCCAGATGAATAGAGTTCTATTGAACTCATTGATCTGTGTGCTCTGCGATCCATTGATAGAGCCTGGTCCAGCCAGGATCTATCAATGACAGAGCCGGACAGTAGAGATGAGCGAACTTACAGTAAATTCGATTTGTCACAAACTTTTCCGCTCGGCAGTTGATGACTTTTCCTGCATAAATTAGTTCAGCTTTCAGGTTCTCCCGTGGGCTGAAAAAGGTGGATACAGTCCTAGGAGACTCTTTCCTAGGACTGTAGCCACCTTTTCCAGCCCACCGGAGCACCTGAAAGCTGAACTAATTCATGCAGGATAAGTCATCAACTGCCGAGCCGAGAAGTTCGTGACGAATCGAATTTACTGTAAGTTCACTCATCTCTACCGGACAGCAATGAACAGAGGTAAGTCCTCCGGCTACCTCCATAGTGGATCTCCCCCTGCGATCACACTGCGGGGGGGGGGGGGGCGATCCACCCCATTAGCCCACCAGGGAGCATTCACATGTCCCTTTAGACGCCGCTGTCAGGTTTGACAGCGGCGATCTAAAGGGTTAATAGCCAGCCGCGGCGATCGCCGCATGCTGGCTATTAGTGGCGGCCCCCGGCTACTGAAAACAGCCGGGGGCTGCAGAGTATGGAGTGGGCAGGAATCCGGAGCCCGCTCCATACAGACTGCTGAGAACAGCCCGGGGCCGCAGAGTATGGAGCGGGCAGGAGTCCGGAGCCCGCTCCATACAGACTGCTGAGAAAAGCTCGGGGCCGCAGAGCATGGAGCGTGCAGGAGTCCGGAGCCCGCTCCATACATATTGCTGAGCGCCGCATGCTGCCTATTGGTGGCGGTGTGAAACTTGTGCCCCTTGCAGATGTGCGACTGCTCCTCCCCTCAGCTCTGCGAAAGTTTCTGAAGCTAGAGCTGGGGGGAGCGAAGGCAGAGGACACAGGTCTACACGGGGAGCATGAAGCCACGCCCCCTCATCTCCCCCCGCAGGTCTGCATTGCAGAAAGAAGGCCGAGCAGGGGGAGTGAGGACATACACAGCTTCTCATCTCCCACTCCCCCTGCTCTGCCTTCAGAGGATGCCAGTTTCCACAGCCGGGGGCTGCAGAGTATGGAGCGAGCACGAGTCGGGAGCCCGCTCCATACAGACTGCAGAGCGCCGTAGTGCTTGTCAGGTCAGGCCCAGCTTGCCCGAAGCCGGGCTAAGGGCCTGAATACGTGCCTGGCGCCCGAAACTGCTTGTCCTGGGCGTCGGGCGATAGGAATTCCACATTCTGGGATCAATAAGATTCTCCAAACTTATTGGCCTATTCTGCAAACAGACATGGATCGTATAGGCAAGATTGGTCCTAGACCAAATGTTGCATATAGAAGGGGACCCAATCTATGGGAGCTGTTAGTCCACAGTCATCTAGAAGAAAGACCAGTGTCTAATCAAACATGATTAGACACTGGTCTTTCTTCTAGATGACATGGCAGGATGTGATTGGACCAGAGTGATGCACTCACTAAAAACGTCATCAACAGAGTACTTATAAGGATGGGATCCCGGGATTGCGGCCATTAGCTGGACTCCCTTGATAAAGTCAGCGTGGTCTGACGAAACGTCGGTGGGCGGATGGCTAGCACTTAATTTTAAACAGCCACCATAAATACCAGCGTACATATGAGTGCGATTCCACAGCTAACAGCTACATAAAAAGAGCGTAAGCTTGACATACAATTGGACGCACATAGTTATCTAGCTGAGCATAGGTTGTGTTTATAGCAAGCACCAAACACTCACTTTGTCCTCATTTTGTCTTATTTTAAGTGATCAAATAAAGCATTAAAGTTTTAAACAGGGGGGATTTCTAGTTTTAGGGTTAACCCCTTTGGGGGAGTACCCCAAATGTTGTTGTTTGCATATCTGCCGTGGAATCCTTGGGGGATTTGTTGTTTATTGTCTTGTTGGCAAGCGGAAATTCTGAAGTGTGAATGGGAGTGCAGAATCCCATAGAAGTCTATGAGCTTTAATTTGAGGCGGAATTCCGCAAGCAGAAATTCTGCCGCGTGAATAGACTCTTAGGCTAGGTTCACACTGCAGAATTTCTGGGCAGAATTTCTGCTGGAGATTGAGCCGGCGGCGCTAGGACCGAGCAGACTGCATTGCTGCCCCTCTAGACTTCAATGTATTCTGGGTGGATCTTTTGGGAGATCTGCTCAGAAATGCATTGCCATCTATGGGAACGGCAATGTAGTCCACGAGGTCCTAATGCCGTCGCCTTGATCTCCAGCAGAAATTCTGCCCAGAAATTCCACAGTGTGAACCTAGCCTTAGGCTGGGTTCACACTAAGGAATCTCTGGGCAGAATATCTGCCGGAGATTTAGCCGGCGGCACTAAGACCGCACGGACTGCATTGCCATCCCCATAGACGGCAATGCATTTCTGGGTGGATCTTTTGGAAGATCTGCTCAGAAATGCGTTGACATCTATGGGGATGACAATACAGTCCACGCGGTCCTAGTGCCGCTGGCTTGATCTCCGGCAGAAATTCTACCCAGAAATTCCACAGTGCGAACCCAGCCTTATACTACAACTTCTACCATAGTTTTTTTTTAACACAGGGGAGCGCCCTGTGTCTCGTGTCCTTTATTCCATTTACTTCAATGAGATGCAACTCCACACACAAACTGAGGACAGTGATGTAACTGTTTTCTTATCCTGGATAACCCCTTTAAGAGAAATTTCAAGTGTCATAGTAAAGGGTCTGAATACTTATGTCCATGCTAAATTTTTGTTTTTCCTTTTTAATAAATTTGCTAAAAATGTCTAAAATTAAGTGCAGAATAATGAGAAAGAGCTTGATATTTTTACATTTTAGCACAAAGCTGCAACATAATATGTGAAAAAGTTTAAGGGTCTGAAGACTTTCCAAATGCATTGTACAAGTGGCGTAAGGCATGCACGTCAGTTCTTTGGCACAAACGGACCAAAAAGTCTGGTGTTCTTGGAATAGTAAATCTACCACAATGAATTCAATGCATTTTAGTTTATGCAAAATACCTATAAAAAGATGAAAATTTCCACATAGGAAAGTGTTCCTAACCCTATTAACTGAAAACTACAAAGTAATGCATAGAAATAATAAAGGGGAGCTCAGGTGGAAACAAGTGGAAAACAAATGTTTACACATCAACTGGCGCCAGAAATTTAAACAGATTTGTAAATTACTTCTAGTTCAAAATCTTAATCCTTCCAGCACTTATCAGCTATTGTATACTACAGAGGAAATTGTGTTGTTCTGTTCAGTCTGACCACAGTGCTCTCTGCTGACACCTCGTGCCAGGAACTGTCCAGATTAGAAGCATATCCCCATAGAAAACCTCTCCTGCTCTGGACAGTTCCTGACACGGACAGAGGTGTCAGCAGAGAGCACTGTGGTCAGACTGGAAAGAACTACACAACTTCCTCTGTAGTATACAGCAGCTGATAAGTACTGGAAGGATTACGATTTTTTAATAGAAGTAATTTACAAATCTATTAAAAGAAAATGGGGCTCAAAGGTCAAAGATATCTGGTTTAGATTAATTTGTATTTATTAATATAGAATATAAAATGAATTAAATAGGGAATGCACAGGGCCCTTGTACTCCCCTAATTAATTTAATATACAGTAAAATATATATATTAATCCCAATATAAAAATAGCAGCTAAAAACTAAAATTCAATACAAACTAAAAATAACTGTAAAAATTATTCTGCGATTTGAGCCTGTGTGATCAATATAGCGATCGGCTAATCCTGTAGAGAAGCACAGTACAAATGTTCATTCCTGTTCACAGATACAATGTAGCAGCTGCAGATAACAATAAGTCAATTAATATTGTATCTGTCCAGCCAGTGGCAACTAGATTCCACCAATATAATGATACAGTGTAGCGCTTTGTGGATAGTCGCTTGAGATCGATCTTTTTAAGTGTCTCTGTATAAACCGCAAATTATCACATCAACCAGTCGGCAATATAATCCAAAAAAATGCTCACCGCTCCCGGGATACCATGGATCTCCCTTCGGTGTAGTCCTGTGGACCGGCTGTATAGCGTATTTCGCCTGGTGACTAGCCTCAGTCAGGGATCGTGCTGCTGGAGTCTCGGCCGACTCCTAAGGACGCAGCACTTGGTGGTGGGCACCGTTTGGGGGGACTGCAGCGCTGTCAAGCGGAGTCCCTTGATCAAACCAACTGGGAAAAAAAGCGGTCAGCAAACATCGAATCCTTGTTATAGATAGCCCGGTTGGCTTCAAACTTGTAATTAAAGTAGCGGCTGGATGCGGTATACAGAGTGGGTGACCCGGCGGCGTTCCTCGTGCACAGGTCGCGCGCTCGGGAGATAGCACACTGTAACAAATGTCTTGGATCTGTCAATATGATCGCTAGTGCTGTTAGGCAGATGTCCCATATTAGCAGGCTCAATATCGCATATTTAGAATCGCTGGACGCGTTTCAAAACCATCCTCGTTTTTTTCTTCAGCAGCGGAACGTTCCGCTGCTGAAGAAGAAAAAACTGAAGAAGAAGAAAAAACCGAGGATGGTTTTGAAACGCGTCCAGCGATTCTAAATATGCGATATTGAGCCTGCTAATATAGGACATCTGCCTAACAGCACTAGCGATCATATTGACAGATCCAAGACATTTGTTACAGTGTGCTATCTCCCGAGCGCGCGACCTGTGCACGAGGAACGCCGCCGGGTCACCCACTCTGTATACCGCATCCAGCCGCTACTTTAATTACAAGTTTGAAGCCAACCGGGCTATCTATAACAAGGATTCGATGTTTGCTGACCGCTTTTTTTCCCAGTTGGTTTGATCAAGGGACTCCGCTTGACAGCGCTGCAGTCCCCCCAAACGGTGCCCACCACCAAGTGCTGCGTCCTTAGGAGTCGGCCGAGACTCCAGCAGCACGATCCCTGACTGAGGCTAGTCACCGGGCGAAATACGCTATACAGCCGGTCCACAGGACTACACCGAAGGGAGATCCATGGTATCCCGGGAGCGGTGAGCATTTTTTTGGATTATATTGCCGACTGGTTGATGTGATAATTTGCGGTTTATACAGAGACACTTAAAAAGATCGATCTCAAGCGACTATCCACAAAGCGCTACATTGTATCATTATATTGGTGGAATCTAGTTGCCACTGGCTGGACAGATACAATATTAATTGACTTATTGTTATCTGCAGCTGCTACATTGTATCTGTGAACAGGAATGAACATTTGTACTGTGCTTCTCTACAGGATTAGCCGATCGCTATATTGATCACACAGGCTCAAATCGCAGAATAATTTTTACAGTTATTTTTAGTTTGTATTGAATTTTAGTTTTTAGCTGCTATTTTTATATTGGGATTAATATATATATTTTACTGTATATTAAATTAATTAGGGGAGTACAAGGGCCCTGTGCATTCCCTATTTAATTCATTTTATATTCTATATTAATAAATACAAATTAATCTAAACCAGATATCTTTGACCTTTGAGCCCCATTTTCTTTTAATACATTGTTCCTATTTTTTACACCGTGGGTATAGGTGTTTGTTGGGTCGCTCGGGTCTTTAGTGACGGTCAGATAGACAGGAGCCTCTCCATTGTGTTTATATAATTTACAAATCTGTTTAACTTTCTGGCACCAGTTGATTTAAAAACAAATTTTTTTTTTCCACCGGACTACCCCTTTAAACAAAAAACAAACTCTTAAAGGAAAACTGCCAGCTTGTTCAGCCACACTAAACCCAATACATGAGTTATAGTGTGGGTAAACAGGAGTCCAACGAGGTGTCACCTACTTAAATATGTCCAGTAGGTCCTGAGATATGTCCGCCTTAAGATCGTCTGCTAAATTTTGTAAATCACGCACAGGGGGTGGGGCTTCGACTGCTTCATTTACATATTCATTGTCTGTGACTCCACATCCTAGTGAAGTAGAGTCACAGACAATGAATATGTAAATTGAGCCGGCGGAGACCAGTGTTAGTAATAGCGTGTGAATGTACCCTGATAGGGTAAATAATGGATCTATCACAAAATTTCCACTTCTCACATTATTGGTCGCTTTATTGCAGACGGTGTCGGAACAAGCATTCGGCTTTGTGCTGTTTGACTACATCGCTGGCAGCAGTGAGCAGAGAGAAGGCCATAGGAGGTCAGCGCTGGAGTGATTGAGGTTACCGACCCCACAATGATGACGGCAATAGTCCCGCGATTGTCCATACCTACCACCTGTAAAACCATGTGCCTCATATACAGAAACTAATGGAGGTATTAAGGTGCTCTTACAATGCAAGTGCTATTGGCGGTAGCTACCATGTGCGTTCCTTGCAGGCGGCACCTGGACTTGCCGCTTTAAGCAGTGGTGAATCCAGGTGCAGCCCACATTTACTGGTGATGAGTAAGTGCTTAAGGCCGCAGCTAGCACTTTGTATTTGCTGATAATTTCGGGCTGCACTTGGACTTGGCACTGCTTAAAGGGGAACTCCGCCCCTAGAAATCTTATCCCCTATCCAAATCTTATCCCTGCACCCGACGTTCGTTTAGAGCGTCGGGTGCAGTGAAGGAGGCTCGTGACATCACGGTCACGCCCGCTTGTGATGTCACGGCCACCCCCCCTCAATGCATGTCTATGGGAGGGGGCGTGACGGCCGTCACGCCCCCTCCCATAGACTTGCATTGAGGGGGCGGGGCCATGATGTCACAAGCGGGGGCATGACTGTGACGTCATGAGTCTCCGCCCCGCATCGCCAGTCATCTGGCACGGAGCACTGGATTAGAGATGAGCGAATTTACAGTAAATTCGATTCGTCACGTACTTCTCGGCTCGGCAGTTGATGACTTATCCTGCGTAAATGAGTTCAGCTTTCAGGTGCTCCGGTGGGCTGGAAAAGGTGGATACATTCCTAGGAAAGAGTCTCCTAGGACTGTATCCACCTTTTCCAGCCCACCGGAGCACCTGAAAGCTGAACTAATTTATGCAGGATAAGTCATCAACTGCCGAGCCGAGAAGTTCGTGACGAATCGAATTTACTGTAAGTTCGCTCATCTCTACACTGGTTGTCTGGGGTGCTGCAGCCGAGATCACCGGGGTCCACAGTGGTGGGACCCCGCCCCCCATGATCAGACATCTTATCCCCTATCCTTTGGATAGGGGCTAAGATGTCTAGGGGAGGAGTACCCCTTTAAAGCGTTGATTCCACATGCCGCCTGCAATAAAAGAATGCATGTGATAGTCATGGCCGATAGCACAACATGTAAAGGCCATTTACAGACCCCTCACAGAATTTACACAATTGGCCTCAATAAATAATAATTTGCTGGTTTGTTGACTATGCTTGGTTTTCAGATAACAAAGAAGGGGGAGAAAAGGAGTATATGAAACATAAGTATTAATTGAGAATTTTCCTATCCTGGGTGACGGAAAATTTGGATTTTAATAAAAACAAAACGCGAGTATTATGCTTTTAAACTTCTTTACTAAACTCAGCAGCATATAAGTAATGGAAGTATCATAGACATTTTTTATATAAATAAAGTGTAAATAAACATCAGGATACTAGGATGCAACCTAGAATGATGATCATGGCCTCGACCAATCAGGCAACAGTACAGCAGATATCAATAACTGTCATATAGATAACTTCCTTCTTCTTTGCGAAGTAGACAGGAACAATTGGTAACAGGTAGTCGTAGAACAAGAAAACCAATGTGAATCGGAATGCAACTCCATCGATGAAAATCGTCATAACAGGAGAAGATGAAGTGATCATTGTTGAACTGAAAGAAAGAAAAAACATAATTATAGGGATGGGTTCTGGGAGGGATAATACTCGCGTTTTGTTTTTATTAAAATCCAAATTTTCCGTCACCCAGGATAGGAAAATTCTCAATTTTAAGGCAAAACAAAACGCTTCGTATTATGCTAGTTCAAAGCTATTAATAAAGATTATAAACTCTAATTAGTACAATAGAGGAAGAAAATAAAATAAATTATAACAATAACATGGAAACATGTGATTCAGGTCTAAAATAGAAGGTTTTAAAGGTTGAATCAGAAGACCAATTGGCAGCTTTCAGTAAGTCCGATAAAGAAGCACCAGATTGGAAAAGTCTAGTGGAAACAGCACTTCTAGTAGAGTGGGCAGTGAATTTGGAAGTATCGACACCAGCAAGGTGCAAAGTTTGTTTAACCCATCTGGCCAGGGTAGGAGAGGATACAGGTGCATGAGGTTTGCAAAAGGATATTAATAATTGGGAATGGGAAGTATTCCTAAGAGATTCAGTTTTTTGTTCGTAAGATCTAAGGCAACGAACAACACAAAGTTTTACGTGATGCGGAAAAGAGGGGTAGAAAACAGATTGAAGATTAGTTTTGGTACGACGATAAATAGAAAAGATAACACCTTGAGGAGTAAATTGTCTATGAGATATATCAAGGGATTTGACATCAGAGACCCGTTTCCCGGAGATAAGACATAGAAGGGTAGTGAGTTTGAAGGAAAGAAATTTTAAAGAGAGGGAGTCATTATCATCCCAGGATATAAACATATTGAGAACTAGATTCACGTCCCATGTGGAAGTATATTTTGGTAAAGGTGGTCTACGGAAACGAATACCTTTAAGTAGTTGACAAACAAGAGGATGTCTACCAATAGGAATGGAATCAATAGGTACGTGTTTAGAGGAAATGGCAGAACGATAAAGATTAATGGTTCTGTATGCTTTACCAGCATCAAAAGAGGCAGATAAAAAATTTAAGATGTGGTATATAGAAGCTTGTAAGGGATCCAAATGTCTTCTATCGCACCAATCAGACCAAAGTTTCCAGGCTGATCTGTAAGCAGATCTGGTACCTGGGGCCCATGCGTCAGATAGGATGTCCTGAGCCGATTTTGAAAGTTGGAGGTTAGAACTTGGTGACCCGAAATCAACCAAGCGACTAGAGTCAATTGTCCCGACAGAATCAGAGGGTGGAAGTTCCCTTGAGGATCCAGAAGAAGATTCTGAAAAGAAGGTAGAAGATGGGGAAAATCTATCAGAAGATGAAGAATTTGGGGAAACCAAGACTGGGTTGGCCATAGCGGAGTGATGAGAACCAGAGTGGATTTCTGTATTGAGGTTTGAAATAGAACCCGAGGAATGAGATTGAAGGGAGGAAAGGCGTAAAGAGTCTTCTGGGGCCAGAATTGCAGGAAGGCGTCCACACCCAAAGCTTCTGGGTCTGGGCGCCAACTGTAAAATAGAGGTAATTGAGTGTTGAGACGGGGTGCAAAGAGGTCTATGTGTAATGGACCCCAAAGAGAATTGATCGATTGGAAGATTGGAAGATGAAGTTTCCAATCGCTGGAATCGGTCAAATAACGAGAATACCAATCCGCTACTGAATTGGAAATTCCGGGAAGGTATTCCGCTTTCAAGGTAATATTCTTGTCTAAACAAAAATGCCAAAATTCTTTGACAAAATCTGCAAGAATTTTTGAAGTTGTGCCTCCCAAATGATTGATGTATTGGACAGCGGAAATGTTGTCCATACGTAGAAGAATACAGCAATGGGAGGAATTCTTTGCAAAACTTTTTAAGGCAAAGAATCCTGCTAGAAGTTCCAGACAATTGATGTGAAGGAGGGACTCTGAAGGAGACCATTTGCCTCCTGTAGAAAGGGGACCGCAACGAGCGCCCCATCCGGAAAGACTCGCATCCGATTCGATGACAATGTCTGGATTCGGATGGAAAATTGCTTTTCCATTCCAAGACTCTATGTGAGTGAGCCACCAAAGAAGTTCCTCTTTGGCTTCTGAGGAGAGAGGAACTTCGTCTGAATAACCAAGGCCTTGTCTTAAGTGGCGAATTTTCAGGCGTTGGAGAGCTCTGTAGTGAAGAGGAGCAGGAAATATGGCTTGAATGGATGCTGAAAGGAGACCCACAATTCGAGCTATTGTCCTCAAAGATATAATGTCTTTGTGAAGAATCTGTCGGATTTCTTTCCGAATAACTTTCAATCTCCTTGAAGGGAGACTCAAAGTGGTCAGTTGAGTGTCTATCATGAAACCCCAAAATTCTAGATTTTGAGTTGGAACTAAGATGGATTTCTTGTGATTTATGAGAAACCCTAGATGAGTTAAGAGGTGTAATGTCCAGTTCATGTGGAGCAAAAGTAACTCTTTTGATTGGGCCATAAGGAGAATGTCGTCTAGATAGATAATAAGACGAACTCCGCGGCTTCTGAGAGAGGCAACTACTGGTTTGAGTAGTTTTGTGAAGCACCACGGAGCCGATGAGAGGCCGAATGGGAGACAAGTAAATTGCCATGTCTGATCGTTCCAGAGAAATTGAAGAAAATGTTGAGAAGACGGATGGATTGGTATTGTTAAATAAGCGTCCTTCAAATCTATCTTCACTAACCAATCGTTTTTCAGAAGAATGTCTCTTAGAAGATGTTTTTTGTCCAATAGGGAAAATTGGATTGGATGAGGTAAATGGGTTTGGATAGGAGGGATGACAAATTCTATTTGGTACCCCATGACTGTATTTAGTATCCAAGAGTCGGACGTAATCATAGTCCAATTGTGGAAAAAATGAAGGAGTCTTCCCCCTAATGGGATATGTAGGGAAGAATACAGGGGTGGACTTACCTGTGGGAGGTCTGGAGCGAGGATAACCTCTTTGGCCTCTGGAGCGCCATGGTCTGGACCTGTAAGGGAAAAATGGGGAGGGAGCAGAGGGTGGAGCTGCGAATTGTACTGATGGGTTGGAATAGGGGCCTCTATAAGCTCTATGCTGGGATGACCGGCCGGAAAATCGGCCCCGACCTTTTCCGGCCCTCCCAAAAATTCTGCTTGAGAACACTTTCTTCATAGAAACTTGCGCTTTATTAAGCGAGGAAAAAAGACCCACATATTTAATTAGTTCTCTGATGAAATCCTCACCAAAAAGCATGCCATTGGTGGGGTTGGCCGGTTCGGCAGTAGCCAGATTGGTCAATTGTGGGTCAATCTTCATGAGAATAGACCTTTTCCTCTCAGTGGAGAGAGCGGCATTAGCATTGCCAAATAGACATATTGCTCGTTGAATCCACCCTTTAAGGGTTTCGGTATCAACAGTAGAATTGGAGGCGGATGCCTCATCAGCCATGTCCATAATTTTAGAAAGTGGACCCAGAAGGTCCATTAATTTGTCCTGACAGGACTTAAAGCTACGGTCTACTCCCTTCTTTGGGTTTTTTCCTGTTTTAAACAAGAATTTCGCCAGGAGTGGGTCCAACTCCGGAGTAGCCGAGGAATTATTAGGCAAAGAAGGGCGAGGGCATTCTGCCTTCAATTTGCTACGAGATGGACGATCTAAAGGCTTATTAGCTCTTAGTGCTAAGAATTCGGCAATTCTAGAATTTGGAAGCCATTCGCCTGAGCGTGGGTGGCAAATTAAAGCGGGATCAAAGTATGAATCCCCAGGATGTGTCACTGTAGTGTCTTCCTGCAAAGCAGGGTCATCGTGATCCAAGTCACTGTCCTCCGAACAATATAAAATCTCCTGAACATCTTGAATGTCGGAATCGTCCGATTCCTCAGAAGACTGAATTCGGTAGGAGTCTGGCTTCGCTCTAAATGTAGAAGCCTTGACAGGCTGGACTTCCTCTCTGGTGGAGGGTGAGGAAAGTGGTTTCTTTGAACCACTATTAGATGGTTCTGGTTTGGAACCTGGAGCAAGAGCGGTATTAGTCTCATGGCGAGTCCCTGAAGTGTGTTGTACACCTTTAGAGGGATAAGGTTCTTCAATTGAGGTATGGCGCTTTTTTGATTTAACTTTGCCAGGACCTTTAAAACCTTTTGCCATATGAGATACCGATTCGGCAGGAGACCAGTAATGGTCGGAAGGGGTAATAGGAGGTAGAACCCCAGGAGTCATATTGCCAGAGCGAGCCATAATATTAGCTAATGATTTTTCAAAAGATTCTTGCAGAGTGGAAACTGCATTTTGTAATGATTTGGACACTGAAGCGTCCACTAAAGACTGCAAAGCGTCTGGATTGACTTTTTCTGTGGTATTTTGGATGTTGTCCTGAGACATACTCAATATAATTATGGAGATCAGTAAAAGGGAGAAAAAGAGATAGATATATATACTGTATATAATATAATTAAGGATAATCAGTAATAAAATATATATGAATAATAAAATACTAATTAATTAAATAACTAGAATAATTAATTAATAAGTTAATAAATAAATAGGAAATAAATTAATTAAAATCAATATATTAGAATAGGATAAGGAAGTGAAAGTAATAAAAGGGGAATATCTATAAGTGGAAAAATAGCATAAAAGCTATAATGGAGAAAAAAAAGGAAAAATGAAAAACAACCAGAAAATACAGGCAATTTTTATGGAAAACGAAATTTAAGAATGAGAAAAAGGGATAAAATATATAGATATATATATATATATCCATCTATACATACACACATATATATATACATACATTCACAATGGAATACAATAAAACTAGATAATATATAGATTAAGAGAATTTGAATAAATGAATGAACTAAAATATGAAATAAATTATGAAATCATTAAATGAATATATATAAATTGATATAGTAATACAATATGAGAGAGAAAAAATATTACATAACTTCACTGTTTGCTGAGCAGCAAAGAAGAAGGAAGTTATCTATATGACAGTTATTGATATCTGCTGTACTGTTGCCTGATTGGTCGAGGCCATGATCATCATTCTAGGTTGCATCCTAGTATCCTGATGTTTATTTACACTTTATTTATATAAAAAATTTCTATGATACTTCCATTACTTATATGCTGCTGAGTTTAGTAAAGAAGTTTAAAAGCATAATACGAAGCATTTGTTTTGCCTTAAAATCAAGTATTTAGTATACCATAATATCCCCCTGTATATATGTGCTTCGTGACCTCCCAAATATAATATACACCCAAAAGAAAAACTGGAGTCACTTTTATAAGAAATAGTACACAATTTTATTAATAGTCACATTACATTAAAAAAATTGGACATTCTCCAATTTTTTTATGTAATGTGACTATTAATAAAATTGTGTACTACTCCTTGTTTGTTGACTGATGGCTGGTCCTATTACACAGGCCGACTACTGGGAATGAGTGTTCCCAGGAACAGAAGATATTGGTTTGGTACAGCCCACCATTAGTTGTATTACTCCACAGACCCCATATTCCAGGTGCACGAGTTGAAATGCACAGACGTGGAAAAATGTAGGACCACCGAAAACCCAATGGAAAGTACCGTAATCCCGGCCGGAATGGATATCCAACACTCAATGGAATTGGAAAAATTTATAAGAATCCGACTTTATTTCAAAACTGACGCATATGCTTGCCTTTTCTTTGGACATTTTATGGAGAAGTTTTTTTTGGGGGGGGAAAAGTTGGGTTTTACAGACAGTGAAACTTCTCCAAATGACCACCAGATCTAGCCTAGATTTCAACTCTACCATACATTATGTATACTTTTCTCCTTTAAGAAACTACTACCCCAGTCAGGACCCCACTTTTCAATGCAAATTTGGGTGGTCATCTCAAACTGATTTCCCTATAAGGTAAAGGGGATCTCCCGTTTAGAAAAAACATTTCCATACAAGTTAATAGAAGTATTGTCCTCTGTTTAGGATACTTATCTCTTATTCAAAGATGAGTATACTTACAAAAGTGTCTCCAGCTCTGGAGGATCTGTTCTGTCCTGCAATACAGAGTGTACCCATCGATTTGTGTGGGCACAGAGTATTGTGGTACTCCAGGGAAATATATATATATATGATCCAAAGCCACCACACTACCTGGGTATGTGCCCTATAAACCATGCTGCCTGATATACATGGCTCCTGCTTGATATTCTTTGCCACCCTTCCCTCCCCTTGTCTACATCTCCCAGCAATCAGAGAGAGCAGCCACCACCCTCCTGCTCAGAGCAGTAGAGAGAGATTCAGTGTCTGATTGGCTAAGGTTGCACAGGCCCCCCAGTTCTCAGCACTAAAGAGAGCATGACTCATCAGTGCAGGGCAGAAACCATGTGGTATGTGTCTCTCAGGAGGGTGGGGGCTGCTTTCAGAGAGGAATTTGGACAGAGACAGAGTGGATGGCTGGATGATGTAATTCCCTCACTTCATGCTTGTAAGTGACAACCAAAGAGGGGAAACTACTCTATATAGCTAATGAATGATATCTAGGCAATTACATCAGTTGATGAGAGGGAAAGGATGGGCTATGGGTTTAGTTTCCCGGAGTACTCCTTTAATTTCTCCTGTGGTGGTGCTGCATGGAAACGGAACACTTACTGCCAGGATTCCCCCACAGATTACAGGTGAGCACTGGTGGTTCCAGCAAGCAGACACATTGGCCAATCTCTACTAATTCTAAGGTTTACAAAGAGGAGAACGCCTTTAAATAGTCTAGAATAAATTATATTCCCTATTGTTATTGGAATGCATTGTCACTTCATAAAATTATTTCCTGAAGAGGCCCCTAACTGTTTGTTGGGGCCTATATATTTTTCAGTGTCTTCATATGTTACCCCAGCTGCTCAGAAAAAGACCCCAAGGGTACATATTGCAGAGTCATGGTCTCCATGTCTATGGGGCACAATGGCGGCAGTCACAGGGGTCATCCATGTGACCCTTTTCTTGGCTGTCCCTGGCTACCTTCTCTTTATATGTAGGCGCAGAATAACTTATGTCAGCAAGTTCACCCACATTAAACCCAATACATTGGGTTATAGTGTGAGTGAACAGGAGTCTGTTTGTGTCCTCTAAAATGTCTGCCATCCATCCCGATTTTGCGCGCAGCAGGCGGGTCCTCCGCCGGCAATCTTACTTTGTGTTCCGGAGGTAGGCGCCCGAAGCCCGCCACCTTGTTGCATATTCATTTTTTGCTTCTCCACGTCCTAATGACATGGAGTCATCCGCCCTCCCAAAGTGCTGTGATCTGTCTTTCAAGCGCATGCGCTGTTAATTTTACCCAGCTCTCTGTCCTGATGACGTGAGAGCTGCGAGTCCTCAGAACCGCCGAAAAAACAGCACATGCGCTCGGAAGACAGACTCGGAAGACGTGGAGAAGCAAAAAATTTATATGCAACAAGGGGGGTGGTCTTCGGGCGCCTGTCTCCAAAACACAAAGTAAGATTGCCGGAGGGGGACCCGCCTGCTGTGCGCAAAACCGGGATGGATGGTGGACACAAACTCGGCCAAAACAAAACTTTACTAATTGAGCACGTTACAGACTCCTGTTCACCCACACTATAACCCAATGTATTGGATTTAATGTGGGTGAACTTGCTGACAGTTTTCCTTTAACAAATCCAACATGAAGACAGGATGAGGACTTCCCATTTAGTGTTCGCACAAAGGCAGGTAAATAATTACATTGATCATAAGGTTGGAGTGGACACGGACCATTGTACCAAAAATCTGTCAGACACCAGGGTGTAAATGCTCACTGCACCCCTTATTAAATTCTGTGAGGGGTGTAGTTTTCAGAATGGGGTCACATGTGAGAGGGGTTCACTGATCTGGCACCATGGGGCTTTGTAAAACACACATGGCCTTCAATTTAGGACAGATTCTCTCTCCAAATGCCCAATGGCGCTCTTTCTCTTCTGAGCATCTCCATATGGGGGGCTTTTTTTTTTTTTTTTTCGTTTTTCTCTTGTGAAAATGAAAAATGTAGGGTAACACAAGCATTTTAGTGAATTTTTTTTTTCATTTTCATATCCAACTTTAACGAAAATTCGCCAAACACCTGTGGAGTGTTAACCTGTTAAGGACGCAGGGCGTATCCATACGCCCTGCATCCCGAGTCCTTAAGGACTGAGGGTGTATGGATACGCCCGTGGGAATTCCAGTCCCCGCCGCTAGCCGGTTGGGGACCGGATCAGGATGCCTGCTGAAATCATTCAGCAGGCACCCCGGCACATCGCCCAGGGGGTCCTGTGACCCCCCCCCCCCCCCCATGTGGGCGATCGCAGAAAATAGCATGTCAATTTATCATGCGATTCTCTGCTATTCCGGGCTGATCGGGTCTCTGGTGACCCGATCACCCGAAAAATAGCGATGATCTGAGCTGTCAGGGCTAGGAGTGAGGTCGCGGAGCTGCGATCTCCTCCTATCCCCTGCCATTGGTCAGAACTGATTCTGTTCTGGCAGAGCAGGACAGTGGCAACCCCCCGTTCTGCCCACCCCTGGATGTCGAGGGGATCGTGGGAAGAAGATAGAGGCCGGTACCTGCAGGAGAAGATGCCTGGGGACCCCGGATCTTCGCTGGAGACTGCTGGATACTGGATCAGGTAGGGAAACTACGGGGGGGGGGAGAATTGAAAGTGAAAGTAAAATGATCTTTACTGTGGCAACCACTAGGAAGGCCAAACTGCAACTCCCAGCATGCCCATACAGCCAAAGGCTGTCTGGGCATGCTGGGAGTTGTAGTTTTGCAACATCTGGAGGGTCACAGTTTGGAGACCACTGTTACAGATGTTGCCAAACTACAACTCTCAGCATGCCTAGACTGTCCAGGCATGCTCGGAGTTGTAGTTCTGTAACATCTGTCCCTTCAGATTTAGCAATTTTCATGAATTTTTTGACAATTGCTGCTCTACTTTGAAGCCCTCAAATTTTTTCAAAAAGCAAAAATATGTCCATTTTATGATGCCAACATAAAGTGGACATATTGTATTTGTGAATAAAAATAAAATTTATTGTGAATATCCATTTTCCTTACAAGTAGAGAGTTTCAAAGTTAGAAAAATGCAAAATTTTCATGAAATTTGGGGATTTTTCACCAAAAAATTGATGCAAGTAACGTGGAAAATTTACCACCAAAATAAAGAAGAATATGTCACGAAAAAACAATCTCAGAATCAGAATATTCGGTAAAAGCGTTTTCGCTTAATTAATTCGGAAAGCGACGGTGGTCAGAATTGCGAAAAAGGGCTCAGTCCTTAAAGGACAACTGCAGCGCTAGCAAATTAGGGCCCAAATGTAATAATATCACAAGTTATATAAGTTTATAAATGGGATCCATTACCTGGCTGGTCCCATTTCTCCGCAATGCCGCCACCGGAAGTCATCTCCTGGTCCCCTAACGCGCGTAGCGCCGACCTATTATTCTCTATGGAGCCGCCATCTTGGTCGACGCTACGTCACAAATGCCCATAATGCGCTGGGGGATTGCTTCACTCCCCCTGCCGCTCGTCGTGCCGGCCCCTCTCCTCCCATCTTATGAATATTCATAATGTTATTATGCGCTCAGCCCTGATTGGCTGAGCGCACAGTAGGGGCAGCTAGTGCTGGGCGGTGTCAAATGTGCCCCCCGTGGGGTCCCTGTGCCCACTAGCGGTGTCACAAGAATGTCGAGCGTGGCTCTGTTCCCTGTCCCTGTCAGCTCTCAGGGTACGGGAACAGATTTAAAAGCCTTGCACGCAGCTAACGTAGTACTGCGCATGCACAGTACTACGCAAATAGCGTAGGGCTAACGCTAGGCTCCTAGCGCTGCCTACGTTAGCCCTACGCTATTTGCGTAGTGCTGCGCCTGCGCAATACTACGTTAGCCACGCGTGAGACTTTTAAATCTGTTCCCGTACCCTGAGAGCTGACAGGGACAGGGAACAGAGCCACGCTCGACATTCTTGTCGGTGATGGTAGCGATCGCGCTCGCGGGAGGCATTCTTGTGACACCGCTAGTGAGCACATGGATCCCGCTAGCGGTGGGGATTGATCGTGCTCTCGGGGACACTGGCTGACAAGCTCAGCGGGGGGACACAGTAAATGGATTCGCTTCTATCGGGCCACAGAAGCACACCGGGACAAGTGAGGGCGCCGCGCTGGGCTCTACATTTCATCCGGAGGGTGGGGGAGGGGCCCGACTGGTATAGCAATCCATACCGTGGGAGAGAAAAAAAAACGGTATCCGGTTCATACCGGTATACTGCCCAGCACTATGGGCCGCAGCCTATCAGTACATGTGGTGAGGGTGGAGAGGGCTGATGAGCTGGGAGGGGGAGGATGGGAGGAGATAACCACAAGGGAAGGAGCTGTGGGCGTCACTTTATTATAATTTACTATAATTTCTTCAGGGGGGGGGGAAGAGAGCAGCAGCAGCTAACAGGAAGCTGGCGCAGGGAGTCATGGGAAATGTAGTCTTTATGACATGGCTGCTTACTGCTACAGGTGGCAATTACAAGAGAATGGCTGGGCCAAATTTGACAAATGAGGTATCATTGGAAAGGTCTTTGAAAGAGCTATCAGATGTGGTAAACTTTTTTTTTTTTTATGTATGAGCGCTGCAGATGTCCTTTAAGGGGTTAAGGGTGTGGGTATTAATTGTTTTCATTTATGTCTGAACCGCTGTAAAATCAGCCACCCCTGTGCAAATCACCAATTTAAGTCTCAAATGTACATAGTGCGCTCTCACTCCTGAGCCTTGTTGTGCGCCCGCAGAGCACTTTGCGTCCAGATATGGGATATTTCCATACTCAGGAGAAATTGCATTACAAATTTCCGGGGTCTTTTTTTCCTTTTACCGCTTGTGAAAATGAAAAGAATGGCGCAACACCAGCATCTTAGAGTAAAAAAAAGACCCCATCTTTACCTTTTCATAAGGGGTAAAAGGAGAAAAATACCCCATATGTGGCACTAAACTGTTGCCTTGAAATACGACAGGGCTCCAAAGCGAGAGAGCGCCATGTGCATTTGAAGCCTACATTGGGGATTTGCATCAGCCACCAACATACCCTACGGCAGTGTTTCCCAAACAGGGTGTCTCCAGCTGTTGAAAAACTCCCAGCATGCCTTGAAAGTCAGTGGCTGTCTGGCAATACTGGGAGTTGTTGATTTTCAACAGCTGGAGGCTCCATTTTGAAAACAGTTTTGTCACTTTTTTTATGGGGAGGGGGGGGGCGGGACTGTGTAGGGGTATATGTATATGTGGTGTTTTACTTTTTATTTTGTGTAGGTGTAGTGTAGTGTTTTAGAGTACATTCACATGGGCGGGTGTTTACAGCGAGATTCACGTTTTTTGGAGCAGAGTACTTTCACTGTGCGATGGTATTGTGTAACATTCATTCATAGTCCTATACTGCCATCTACTGTTCAGTATGGGAACTACCAAAAATTAACCATATAAAAGCCATATTAAGCAGAGTCCATTGGTCCATATTAGGACAAAAAAAAATGATTAACACTATAAAAGTAAATGAGCTTAATGCCAATAATATGGCAAATTGTAGTTAGAGACATCTTAGTCTCTAATGAATGGCGACGGGCAGTCTGTGGTGGGCTGGGAATGGACAGCCATAGGAATCTTAGGGACCCGATCAAAGCTTAGAAAGCTATAGTTCT
The DNA here is from genome assembly GCF_029499605.1 of Hyla sarda. Lineage (NCBI taxonomy): Eukaryota > Metazoa > Chordata > Amphibia > Anura > Hylidae > Hyla > Hyla sarda. Next base: position 32,089,456 of record NC_079200.1, read on the forward strand.
TGTACAGAACGTATTTAAACATGAAAGTATACTCAGAAAACAATATAATAGTACAGTGTCTCCCAACCAGTGTGCCTCCAGCTGTTGCAAAACTAGAACTCCCAGCATCCCCAGACAGCCAAAAGCTGTGCATATGTGTAAACGCAGCTTAAAGGGGTACTCCGCCCCTAGACATCTTATCCCCTATCCGGCACCCCGCTCTCATTACTGCACAGAGCGAGTTTGCTCTGCACGTAATGATTGGCAGTACAGGGGCCGAAGCATCGTTACGTCACGGCTTCACCCCTCGTGACGTCACGGTCCGCCCCCTCAATACGAGTCTATAGGAGGGGGCGTGGCGGTCGTCATGCCCCTGCCATAGACTTGTATTAAGGGGCCGGGCCGTGATGTCATGAGGGGCGGAGCCATAACGTCACGCTGCTCCGTCCCCTGTATTGCCCGTCATTACGAACTCGCTCTGTGCAGTAATACAGCGGGGTGCCGCAGCGGAGATCCCGGGGGTCCCCAGCAGCGGGACCGCTGCGATCTGACATGGATGGCAATGCATCACCTTGCAGAATCGACAGATAGAATAGGCATTCTTTCTGCGGATGCCAGAATCTGAATTTCCGGAGCAGAAACATCTGGCGTGAAAATTCTGCCATGTGAACAGTGCAGGAGAATCCGGTTGAAATCAATGGTACTCTGCTGCAGTGGAATGTCCATGCGGAATACTTCTGCAGAATTTTGTGCAGAAATTCTGCCATGTGAAAATACCCTACAGCTGTCCGGGCTTGTAGTTTTGCAACACCTGGAGGCACACTGGTTGGAAAACAGTGACAGACAGAGACTGTCTCATTTTTTCTCTCCCGTTAAAGGGGTACTCTGGTGAAAAACACATTTTTTTAAATCAACTGGTGCCAAAAAGTTGAACAGATTTGTAAATGACTTCTATTTAAAAAAATGTAATCCTTCCAGTACTTATCACCTGCTGTATGATACACAGGAGGTTGTATAGTTCTTTCCAGTCTGACCACAGTGCTCTCTGCTGACCCCTCCTATCCGTGTCAGGAACTGTCCAGATCAGTAACAAATCACCACAACAAACCTCTCCTGCTTTGGACAGTTCCTAACATGGACAGAGGTGTCAGCAGAGAGCACTGTGGTCAGACTGGAAAAAACTAAACAACTTCCTCTGTATTATACAGCAGCTGATAAATACTGGAAGGATTAAGATTTTTAAATAGAAGTAATTTACAAATCTGTATAACTTTCTGGCACCAGTTGATTAGAAAAAAATTTGTTTTCCACCGGAGTACCCCTTTAAACACTAGGATCTTAATAGATCCTACTTTTTTTTTTGTAGAATTCAAGGATCCTTCTGGTTTGACATCTGTTTTCTTCTCAATAAAACCTGCAATTTACTTTAACACCTCTAGAAAAAAGGGCAAACCTAAAAAAAAAACAAAAAACTGTTGTTTGATTGTTAAATTGTTACAAATGCAAAACAATGGATCCAGATCGGTTCCTATTTTTTTTTTAAACATTTAAATAAATAAAATACTTAAAAAAGATGTTTCTAGAGGATGCAGAAATTCCATGTGAACACAGCAGATCACTGTAAGGGACCAGAATACATATACACGAGGCATTAGGTATATATTCAGTCTTAAAGGGGTACTCCGGGGGAGAGTGAAAGTAGGACCGAGAGGATACCCCTGCATCCTACATTCACTCTCCCCTGCTTGTCTTCCATGGTTGAAGCTTTGGAATAAAGTACCACTTGCAAAGAATACCTGGGTCGGTGTGATGAGTTGTTCCATATTTTTCCTTTTCTACTGCATGAATATTGAATGGACTTACCTTACACGTTGAGCACCACTGAAGTCCCTCCAGCTGTTGCAAGGGAAGACATGGGGAAACCGAGTAGATTGTTGTATCCTGAGTGTTAGTATAGGTGGTGCCGAGTCTCTCTCTGCATATTAGATTTGTAAATTACTTCTATTAAAAAAATCTTAATCCTTCCAGTACTTATCAGCTGCTGTATACTACAAAGGAAATGATTTTCTTTTTGGATTTCCTTTCTGTCACGACCACAGTGCTCTCTGCTGACACCTCTGTCCATGTCAGGAAGTGTCCAGAGCAGCAAAAGTTTGCTATGGGGATTTTTTCCTGGTCTGGACAGTTCCTGACATGGACAGAGGTGTCAGCAAAGAGCACCAAAAAAGGTGCCAGAAAAGAAATCCAAAAAGAAAAGAATTTCCTCTGTAGTATACAGCAGCTGATAAGTACTGGAAGGATTAAAACATTTTAATAGAAGTAATTTATAAATCTGTTTAACTTTCTGGCACCAGTTGATTTAAAAAAAATGTAAAAAGTTTTCCACCGGAGTACCCCTTTAAGTATATCCTTACATAGATCCGTGACCAGTTTGGTCAATAGGGATTCTGTGCACACAGTCACTTAATGCAGGATGTCACATCTACACAACACGTCAGGTGCCGCCTGTGGATAAATGAGATGTGAGTGTATAATATCCATTCACCATAGAGATTAATGATCTCTGTAATAACATTTTGTAGCTGTAAGATACTGAGGAAAAGATGACAGGTCCTTGCAAAATCTATGTGCGAAAGCCAGAAAGTGTCCAACTAATAGCTATAAAGTCATTTACAGTAAAATTGCTGGCCTCCGAAAACCCCCAAAGACTGACAATCTGAGATTCCTCTGTTTCTAAATTAAGATGGCAAAGTTTCTTTATAGGGTTTATCTAGGATTATAAAAACAGACAACATGAGGAAAGGTGTGGTGCTGTTTTGAAACAAATTATCTCTGTTTTTATTTTTTATATTTCTGGATAATCCATTTAAAGGGGTACTCCGCCCCTAGACATCTTATCCCCTATCCAAAGGATAGGGGATAAGATGTCAGATCGCCGCGGTGCCGCTGCTGGGGAGCCCTGGGATCTCAGCTGCGGCACCCCGCTATCATTACTGCGCAGAGCGAGATCGCTTTGTGCGTAATGACGGGCAATACAGGGGCCGGAGCATCATTACGTCACGGCTCTGCCCCTCGTGACGTCACGGCCCACCCCTTTCAATATAAGTCTATGGGAGGGGGCGTGGCAGTCGTCACGCCCCCTCCCATAGGCTTGCATTAAGGGGACGGGCCATGACGTCACGCTGCTCCGTCCCCCGTATCGCCCGTCATTACGCACAAAGCGAACTCACTCTGTGCTGTAATGATAGTGGGGTGCCGCAGTGAGATCCCCGGGGTCCCCAGCAGTGGCACCGTGGCAATCTGATATCTTATCCCCTATCCTTTGGATAGGGGATAAGATGTCTAGGGGCGGAATACCCCTTTAACAAGTTGTTGTCTTAGAGGTTTACACCTTACCAAGCATTCTCCCAGAAGCTTTGTGGCTTGTCCTTTGGACAGATGAGACAACATTGGAGCTTATTGGTAAGTCACATCAGCTCTATGTTCACAGACACAAAAAATTAAACATACAAAGATAATAGCACTATATCTACTGTGAAGCGTGATGTCCCAGTACGGAATGATGTGTCCCTGCATGATGAGTCCCTGCATGTTCCACAGTACTCCACTGCAGCATAGCCCCATTATGTATACAGGTTGTGTATTATGGGGGGGGGCTGGGAATTCATCAATCTATATATAGTCATTTTAGGTGTATTTTCTTGTGCAAAATCTTGCGCAAGGATATTTCCTGCGTTCTTTTTGTGCGTCTTTTTTGGTGGAACTTTTTCTAAAGATGTCACCCTTCAGGTGTACCGTAGAGCCGTTTTTCTGGTAGACATGAATTTATTAACTGCGTCTTTTTTTTTTTTGCGCAAAAAAAGGACGCAAGTGTCATTTTCTTGCGCAAATATACAACAGCTCCGAGCACACGTACAAGTCTGCCTTATATTTTTTTCAAGAGCTGAGATGGGCTGGATTCTATTACTGCACATGATTCACAGAGACCCGTGCGCAAGTTTAGTAAATTTTTCGCAGGTTAATGACAAATACACGCAGCAGAAAGGGGTAAAAAAAAGCTTTACCATACACTGATGTTGATGAATCCCCCCCCCCCCCCCATGTGTGTAAAATGCCTTTAACGTTTGTACCACATGATTGTTACCCAGAGGGCTCCGGTGGCCAGGTGACCCCCCCCCCCCCAAGTGACCTAGGGGCTCCTCGCACAGCTCCTTATATAACCAGGGGAGGGGCTGCAGTCTCTCTCTTCTGCTCTTATGAGGAGTGGGCCAAGATACCTGCAGTCTGGAGAAGACACCTTCACACCTGAGATAGCTGGAGCAGGATCTTATGAGGATTGAGCCATGATACCTGTGATCTGGAGAAGACACCTTTACACCTGAGACAGCTGGAGCAGGATCTTATGAGGAGTGGCCAAGATACCTGCAGTCTGGAAAAGACACCCTCACACCTGAGACAGCTGAAGCAGGATCTTATGAGGAGTGGCCAAGATACCTGCAGTCTGGAAAAGACACCTTTACACCTGAGACAGCTGGAGCAGGATCTTATGAGGAGTGAGCGAAGATACCTGCAGTCTGGAGAAGACACCTTTACACCTGAGACAGCTGAAGCAGGATCTTATGAGGAGTGAGCGAAGATACCTGCAGTCTGGAAAAGACACCTTTTACACCTGAGACAGCTGGAGCAGGATCTTATGAGGAGTGGGCCAAGATACCTGCAGTCTGGACAAGACACCCTCACACCTGAGACAGCTGGAGCAGGATCTTATGAGGAGTGAGCGAAGATACCTGCAGTCTGGAGAAGACACCTTTACACCTGAGACAGCTGGAGCAGGATCTTATGAGGAGTGAGCGAAGATACCTGCAGTCTGGAAAAGACACCTTTACACCTGAGACAGCTGGAGCAGGATCTTATGAGGAGTGGGCCAAGATACCTGCAGTCTGGAAAAGACACCTTTACACCTGAGACAGCTGGAGCAGGATCTTATGAGGAGTGGCCAAGATACCTGCAGTCTGGAAAAGACACCTTTACACCTGAGACAGCTGGAGCAGGATCTTATGAGGAGTGGGCCAAGATACCTGGAGACAAGTGCAGAAATCTAATTGAGAGTTACAGAAATCTCTGGATTGTAGTAACTGCCCCAAAACGTTGTGCAGCAAAATACTGGCCCAGATTTATCACTCTGTGTGAGAGAAGAACTGGAATGATTTTCCCACAGCAACCAATCAGAGCTCAGCATTCCTCTCTTAACGAGCTCTGGTAAAGTGAAAGCTGAACTGTGATTGGTTGTTGTCAGGTTACTCCAGTTTTTCACATAGTTTGATAAATCTGGGCCATTATTTTCAGGATATCATCATTTCTGTCCAGGACAATTTCATTATTTTGTGTATCAGAATTATTCTGTAGAACCACAAATAAAACACAATGTCTGAGTCTCATTAGTTGATCAGTCACAAGACCACCCCCCCAATGATCAGACACTTATCCCCATTCGGTGGATCGGGGATACAATGTTCTGTACCGGAGTTCTCCTTTAACACTATATTTAACTATATTTATCTCCGACATTTATTAATCTGGCAGCTCACCATCCCAATACAAACTAAATCGATTTGACCGTTTTCTGAAATCTTATTGCAATGCTATTTGTTCTCCTTTTATGTTTGTTTTGATGCCAGTTCAAGAATAAAAGCAGAGATCATCATAACAGTTTTTTTCTGCCAAGATACAATCAGCAGACAATAATTCTCTTAAAGGGGTACTCCACTGCTCAGTGTTTGGAACAAAGTATTCCGAACGCTGGAGCCGGGAGCTCGTGACGTCACAGCCCCGCTCCTCATGGCATCACGCCCCGCCCCTTCAATTCAAGTCTATGGGAGGGGGCGTGATTGCTGTCATGCCCCCTCCCATAGACTTGCATTGAGGGGTGGGGCATGACGTCATGAGGGGGCGGGGCTATGACGTCACAAGCTCCCGGCGCCGGCTCCAGCGTTCAAAACAGTTTGTTCCAAACGCTGAGCAGCGGAGTACTCCTTTAAGGAACATATTTTATCTTTACATGGGCGACATCCAATTCCGTCATAACGGGAATGTAGTGTTCGAAGTGTTCTGGTCAGGATGGAAACTAATAACCAAAGTATGATTCCAGGCAAGGCTTATGCATATTGCGAGCATCAATAAACCTGGATATTGTCCTTTGATGGGTTGAATAATATCTTGGATTTCTTTATTTCAATGCTGATCAACTTTGAGGACCTAAAACACATTTTTTGGTTTTTCATAATTTTTTTTTTATTTCTTATCGCATAAAAATAAGAGGGGTTAAAAACTTTGGGCAACCTCTTTTCATTGAGTTAGCCCCTGAAAAGTAGCTGAACACAGGTTTCTCTTTGCTTAAAGCGCAACTGTCATGAAATCTTGGTGCAATAACCTGCACACAGCCTTTGTACTATGTGCAGGTGGTGGGTATAGCAATGTTTTTACCTAATATTTGCAGGCTTTCATTACCCCAAAAAATGCATGAGGTACGCGATGCCCACCCCCTGTATGTCAGCGCTGGGACCGCTGTTTGATTGACACACATGTCCCAGAGCATGCGCTGTTCTGCTAATCTAAAGTGCGTGCCGTGCGCGCGTGTCATCCAGACGGCAGCGGGGGCAAGCACTCGCTGGGGGAGCGAGCGCTTGGTGGATGACACACAGCGGCGCGCAGGTTAGAGTAGCTGAAGGGCGCATGCGCTGGGACCTGTGTGTCAATCACACAGCGGTCCCAGCGCTGACATACAGGGGGTGGGCGTGGCGGCGGCGGGGCATCTCGTACCTCGCGCCACGCCTATCTGGCCGTCAGTGGCTTTCATCAAAAGCATTTTTTGGGGTAATGAAAGCCTGCAAATATTAGGTAAAAACATTGCTATACCCACCACCTGCACACAGTACAAAGGCTGAAGGCAGGTTATTGACCTATTGATTATTGATTTCATGACCGTTGCGCTTTAAAGGGGTACTCCGGTGGAAAACTTTTTTTTTCTTCAATCAACTGGTGCCAGAAATTTACTTCTATTAAAATATCTTAATCCTTCCAGTATTTATTAGCTGCTGAATACTACAGAGGAAATTATTTTCTTTTTGGAACACAGAGCTCTCTGCTGACATCACGAGCACAGTGCTCTCTGCTGACCTCTCTGTCCATTTTAAGAACTGTCCAGAGTAGAAGATCCCCATAGAAAACATATGCTGCTCTGGACAGTTCCTAAAATGGACAGAGATGTCAGCAGAGAGCACTGTGCTCGTGATGTCAGCAGAGAGCTCTGTGTTCCAAAAAGAAAATAATGTCCTCTGTAGTATTCAGCAGCTAACAAGTACTGGAAGGATTAAGATTTTTTTTAATAGAAGTAATTTACAAATTTGTTTAACTTTCTGGCACCATGGGGTTTTCGGTTTTTGCACTTTCGTTTTTTCCTCCTCACCTTTTAAAAATCATAACCTTTTCAATTTTGCACCTAAAAATCCATATGATGGCTTATTTTTTGCGCCACCAATTCTACTTTGCAGTGACATCAGTCATTTTACCCAAAAATCTACAGCAAAACGGAAAAAAAAATCATTGTGCGACGAAATTGAAGAAAAAATGCCATTTTGTAACTTTTGGGGGCTTCTGTTTCTACGTAGTACATTCTCCAGTAAAAATGACACCTTCTCTTTATTCTGTAGGTCCATACGATTAAAATGATCCCCTACTTATATAGGTTTGATTTTGTCGTACTTCTGGAAAAAATCATAACTACGTGCACGGAAATTTATACGTTTAAAATTGTCATCTTCTGACCCCTATAACTTTTTTATTTTTCTGCGTACGAGGGCTCATTTTTTGCACCGTGATCTGACGTTTTTAGCGCTACAATTTTTGTCTTGATCGGACTTTTTGATCGCTTTTTATTCATTTTTTCATGATATAAAAAGCGACCAAAAATAGGTTATTTTGGAGTTTGGAATTTTTTTGCGCATACGCCATTGACCGTGCGGTTTAATTAATTATATATTTTTATAGTTCTGACATTTCTGCACGTGTCGATACCACATATGTTTATTTTTATTTATTTTTTACAGGTTTTTTTTATTTTTTTTTTATGGGAAAAGGGGGGTGATTTGAACTTTTATTAGGGAAGGGGTTAAATGACCTTTTGTTAACTTTTTTTTTCCACTTTTTTTTTGCAGTGTTATAGCTCCCATAGGGACCTATAACACTGCACACACTGATCTCCTATGCTGATCCCCGCAGAGCCATAGCTCTGCACGGATCAGCGAGATAGGGGCTCGATTGCTCAAGCCTGTAGTTCAGGCTTGGAGCAATCAAACCCCGATTGAACGCCACGGAGAGAGGTAAGGAGACCTCCGCCTGCGTCCCAGCTGATCAGAACATCGCGATTTTATCGCGATGTCCCGATCAGCCCGACTGAGCTGCCAGGAAGCGTTTACTTTCGTTTTCAGACGCGGCAGTCAACTTTGATCGCCGCGTCTGAAGGGTTAACAGCGCTGGTGCCAGAAAGTTAAACAGATTTGTAAATTACTTCTATTAAAAAATCTTAAACCTTCCAGTACTTTTTAGGGGCTATATACTACAGAAGAAATGCTTTTCTTTTTGCATTTCTCTGATGTCATGACCACGGTGCTCTCTTCTGACCTCTGCTGTCCATTTTTGGAACTGTCCAGAGCAGGAGAAAATCCCCATAGCAAACATATGCTGCTCTGGACAGTTCCTAAAATGGACAGCAGAGGTCAGCAGAGAGCACTGTGGTCGTGACAGAAGAGAAATCCAAAAAGAAAAGCATTTCCTCTGTAGTATACAGCCCATAAAATGTACTGGAAGGATTAAGATTTTTTAATAGAAGTAATTTACAAATCTGTTTAACTTTCTGGCATCAGTTGATTTAAAAAAAAAAAAAAAAAAAAGTTTTCCTTGGGAGTACCGCTTTAAGAGAGATCTGCCACAATTATTCAAATTTTTGCATATGTTAATTGTTCCCCTTCCCCAGTCCACGCTTAGTTTAGGGAGGGTCATATTCCTCTGTTAGGGATAGGATCATTGTTAGAATAGGTACTCACCTGTTTCCTATATCCTTTCCCCTCACGGAAACCATGTTTCCAATGGTGCACTGTACACAAACATTTTTGTAATGTTTTAACTCATTGAAGTAAAGGTTAATTTTTATTTTTTACCTTATTGGTGTGATTTACAGATTTTTATTTTGTCTGAAAATTGTGTGCATTGAGCTTAACAGCGGGTAAAAGGCGATTCCCAAAGGAAAGGAAAGGAGATATAAATATGAAATTAAACAAGACATACAATCAACCAAAATACATACAAAAAAAAATAAAATAATTAATGATATTTGTACTGTATGCACAGAGATTTTTGTACATAGAGTTCAATGAATGGGACAAGATGCTAAGCTGCCATAAACACTAAAAAGACTAAACGTCATATTCTCTGAAGGATCCGGCTTAGTGATGTGTGGGAAGGTAAGTGCTTGTACCAGTATTGTTTCTCACCTTGCTCACAAAGCACCGCATCTAGATTCCGTCTAGATATTTAGTCATTTGCATGTGACAGTAGTCCTGGGACTGTAGAAAAGGAGATGTGAGCTGAGTAAACACCGCGACAAAGGAGGAGAGACAGTGATAAATAAGGGTCAGTCCACCTGGAGACCGCAATGAGAATTAAATCAGAAAGGAAGGAATCACATTGTCATGGATCGTACATCATTCACACTAATGTCTTGTGGATAATACAGCCAGATGTATGTTTTTCCAGGTAGATCCAACAACATAATAACATTGGTCAGGTACATATATCACCTATTATAGATCTACCCATCATCTCATCCTTTTTATATTAAAGCATACCTGTTGTTTCAGCTGACTTTTCGGGATAAGCTTTCCTGTGTGTACATAGGAGCAGCACTATTTCTTAGCATTATATAACTTGTAGGTGGCATTTCAGATTTCTGCTCTGCAGGCTTCATTTATAATTTTAGTTCCCCCAGGGCTGGTGGGCGGAGCCTTACATCTATGGTGTCTGCCATACACTGCACACACACACAGAAGGAGATCCATGCACTTCTATGTCTCTATACACTGAACATACACAGAGGAGGAGATCCTGCACTTTTATATCTCTATACACTGTACACAGAGGAGGAGATCCTGCACTTCTATATCTCTAATACACTGAACATACACAGAGGAGGAGATCCTGTACTTCTGTGTCTCTATACACTGAACATACACTGATGATGAGATCCTGCACTTTTATATCTCTATACACTGTACACAGAGGAGGAGATTCTGCACTTCTATGTATCGATACACTGTACACACAGAGGAGGAGATCCTGCACTTCTATTTCTCTAATACACTGAACATACACAGAGGAGGAGATCCTGTACTTCTGTGTCTCTATACACTGAGGATGAGATCCTGCACTTTTATATCTCTATACACTGTACATGGAGGAGGAGATCCTACACTTCTATGTCTCTATACTCTGTATACACAGAGGAGGGGATTCTGCACTTCTATGTCTCTATACACTGTACACACAGAGGAGGAGATCCTGCACTTTTATATCTCTATACACTGTACACAGAGGAGGAGATCCTACACTTCTATGTCTCTATACTCTGTATACACAGAGGAGGGGATTCTGCACTTCTATGTCTCTATACACTGTACACACCGAGGAGGAGATCCTGAACTTCTATGTTTCTATACACTGTACACAGAGGAGGAGATCCTGCCCTTCTATGTCTCTATACACTGTACACACAGAGGAGGAGATCCTGCACTTGTATATCTCTATACACTGTATACACAGAGGAGGAGATCCTGCCCTTCTATGTCTCTATACACTGTACACACAGAGGAGGAGATCCTGCACTTGTATATCTCTATACACTGTATACACAGAGGAGGAGATCCTGCCCTTCTATGTCTCTATACACTGTACACACAGAGGAGATCCTGCCCTTCTATGTTTCTATACACTGTACACACAGAGGAGGAGATCCTGCACTTCTATATCTCTATACACTGCACACACATAGGAGGAGATTTTGTACTTCTATATATCTATACACTGTACACTGTACACACAGAGGAGGAGATCCTGTACTTCTATATATCTATACACTGTACACACAGAGGAGGAGATCCTGTACTTCTATATATCTATACACTGTACACACAGAGGAGATCCTGCACTTCTATATCTCTATACACTGCACACACACAGAGGAGGAGATCCTGTACTTCTATATATCTATACACTGTACACAGAGGAGGAGATTCTGCACTTCTATGTCTCTATACACTGTACACACACGGAGGAGGAGATTTGCACTTCTATGTCTCTATACACACAGATGAGGAGATCCTGTACTTCTATATCTTTATACACTGTACACACACAGAGGAGGAGATCCTGCACTTCTATGTCTCTATACACTTTACACACAGAGGAGGAGATCCTGCACTTCTATGTCTCTATACACTATACACACAGAGAAGCAGATCGTGCACTTCTATATCTCTTTACACTGTACACACAGAGGAGGAGATCCTGAACTTCCATGTCTCTATACACTGTACACAGAGGAGATCCTGCACTTCTATGTCTCTATACACTGTACACACAGAGGAGGAGATCCTGCACTTCTATATCTCTATACACTGTACACAGAGGAGGAGATCCTGCACTTCTATGTCTCTATACACTGTACACACACAGGAGGAGATCCTGCACTTCTATGTCTCTATACACTGTACACACAGAGGAGGAGATCCTGCATTTCTATATCTCTATACACTGTACACAGAGGAGGAGATCCTGCACTTCTATGTCTCTATACACTGTACACACACAAGAGGAGATCCTGCCCTTCTATGTCTCTATACACTGTACACACACAGGAGGAGATCCTGCACTTCTATATCTCTATACACTGTACACAGAGGAGGAGACAGTCAAAGGCTGTCCGTGCATGCTGGGAGTTGTAGTTTTGCAACAACTGGAGGCACCCTGGTTGGGAATTACTGCTTTAACGACCACGGATGTAAATGTATGTCCTGGTTTGGTGGGACTTCCCGCACCAGGACATACATTTACATCCTGTGTATGAACACGAGCATCGGGGTGGTGCTCGCGTCATACACGGCAGGTTCCCACTGCTATCAGCAGCCAGGGACCCACCGGTAATGGCCGACATCGGCCGCCATTAACCCCTCAGATGCCGTGATCTGTACAGTTCACAGCATCTGCGGCAATGCGCATAATAAAATAGATGATCGGATCGCCCACAGCGCTGCCGCACCGATCTGATCATCTGTAATAGCGGCCGGAGGTCCCCTCACCTTGCTACGGCCATCTCCCAGCGTCTCCTGCTCTGGTCTGAGATCGAGCAGACCAGAGCAGAAGATCGCCGATAATGCTGATCAGTGCTATGTCCTATACATAGCACTGAACAGTATTAGCAATCAAAGGATTGCTATAGATAGTCCCCTATGGGGACATAAAAAGTGTGAAAAAAAGTTGAAAAATGTAAAAATCAAAAGTAAAAAAAAAGTGAAAATTCCCCTCACCCAATTAAAATTTTTTTTTAGTTTTTCCCATTTTACCCCCAAAAAGCGTAATGCATTTTTTATAAACATATTTGGTATCGCTGCATGCGTAAATTTCCGAACTATCAAAATATAATGTTAATGATCCCGTACGGTGAATGGCGTAAACGTAAAAAACTTAAGTCCAAAAATGATGCTTTTTTGTCACATTTTATTTAAAAAAAATTAATAAAAAATAACATAAAAGTTTTATATACGCAAATGTGGTATTGATAAAATGTTCAGATGACGGTGCAAAAAATGAGCCCTCATATCGCCCTATATACGGAAAAATGAAAAAGTTATAGGTGTTCAAAATGGGGCGATTTTAGATTACTGATTTTGTACAAAAAGTTTTAGATTTTTTTTAAGCAGTACAAAAATATTAAAGTATCTAGCCATGGGTATCATTTTAATCGTATTGACCCACAGAATAAAGAACACATATCATTTTTACCGTAAATTGTACAGTGTGAAAACGAAACCCTCCAAAATGTGCAAAACTTTGGTTTTCATAAAAATTTCCTCCCTAAAAAATGTTTTTTTGGGTTCGCCGTACATTTTACGGTAAAATCAGAGGTTTCATTACAAAGTACAATTGGTCACGCAAAAAAACAAGCCCTTATATGGGTCTGTAGATGGTAATATGAAAGAGTAACAGATTTTAGAAGGGGAGGAGGAAAAAACTAAAGTGTAAAAAATAAAATTGGCCTGGTCCTTAAGGTGAAAATGGGCTTGGTCCTCAAGGGGTTAAAGAGATAGAGATAGTTTTTCATATCTCTGCTTGCTGCTCATGTGACAGACACCCAAATGAATCATTGACTAGTATGACCGTATGGCTACGTTCCCATAACTTTTGCCAATTGGTGCTCAGTCTTGGCTTTGAACAACAAGGGTATGTGCTGCAGTTCACATTCTGTATTGCAACATATATTTTCTTTATTTTTTTATTGAGCATTCTCAATATGCCGGAATTAGTGACATATAAATTATTACGAGCATATTGCTTGGGAAAGCACTGAAATCTGCGTTCAGGCCAGCTAGTAAATACATGATAAAAATCTGAGGATATGCTTTACTGTCACCTACTGGATGGCAAATTTTTCCCCTTGGGCCTAAATTGAAAACAGTAAAAGTATTGATGGAGAAAGTATATTGGGAAAATGATAGGGTTTCAGTATGCAAAAAAAAATAAAAATAATAATTTCAGTCGCTGAAATGAGAATACAGTATCCATTTTAACTTATGCTTTTCTAATACATGACTTTTTTTTACATTTGGGTAGAAATGCTATTTTTAAGGGATTATCCAGCATATCAGAAATGATGGCCTATGCTCCTTGTCTGAACGCCACAGGCCCTTCAAACATATGATCGTCAAGGGTGCCAGGAGTCGAATCCCTGCTAATCTAATATTGATGACCTATTCGGAGGACAGGCCATCAATTTTGAAAAGCTGGATAACCACTTTAAATAATATAATTCCAGCAGGCCACTAAAATGATATTATTTAAAGGGGTTATCCGGCTCACAGTCACATAAATGGATTTATTTTCAAGCTCACCCGTAGCTGTGTGAGGATGTGTTCGGATGTGTTCGGATATGTCTGGCGTTTTGAAGCTACCCCTGATAGGAAGACCGCATGCAAAATCTGTATGCATTGCACTCCATGGGGGAAAAAAGTTGCTGAGTTGCCCATAGCAACCAATCAGATCGCTTCTTTAATTTTGCACAGGCTTTTAAAAAAAAAAAAAAAAAAAAAGAAAGAAAGAAGTGATCTGATTGGTTGCTATGGGCAACTTTTTCTCTGGACAGGTTTTGATAAATCTCCCCCTTATCCCTTCCAATTCTCTACAGGCTCAAATGGGACATGGCAAACCTAGCATGATGTATTCAGGATAGTCCGAAGAGAGAAATCCGGGGACCAGGCGCAATCCACAAGAAGGGTATTCTTTTTCAGCACTTTATTGAGCCACACATAATGTGTTTCAGGGCATAGGAGCCCCTTCGTCAGATGTATTGGTGTGGGTACATCTGACGAAGGGGCGCCTACGCCCTGAAATGCGTTAAGTGTTGCTCACTAAAGTGCTGAAATAGAATACCCTTGGATTTCTTCTTGTGGATTGTGCCAGGTCCCCGGCTTTTTTTCCTTGGATTATCCTGAATGTTTTGTGACGTTCGGCTGGAGCTCATTGTTGCCGAAATCGGGCGTCAGCGCCACATTTATCATACGCATTTGTAGTTGAGTCTTTAACACAAATCCCCCAGGTGAGCGGTTTATCATTATTCACTCACCAAAGCTTTCACCTAGTATTGACAATGCTGCCCTATGAGGAGCTCTGCCTGTTTTTCCTAGATGCTTCGGCAACTAGCATGATGTGGCACAACCGCACTGAAAAAAACAATTCAGGATCGCTGGACATATGTGAATGCACCCAAAATCTGTCTTCACTATGCAGTGTTTTTCAACCAGAGCAGCTGTTGCAAAACTACATCTCCCAGCATGCCCGGACAGCCATGTCAGGAACTTTCCAGAGTAGGAGCAAATCCCCATAGCAATCCTATTCTGCTCTGGACAGTTCCCGACATGGACAGAGGTGTCCGCAGAGAGCACTGTGGTCAGACAGGAAATAAATTTAAAAGAAAAGAACTTCCTATGGCGCATACAGCAGCTGATAAGCACTGGAAGGATTAAGATTTTTAAATAGAAGTAATTTACAAATCTGTTTAACTTTCTGGCATCAGTTGATACATTTTTTTTTTTTTTTTTTTTTTTTAAGTGTACCTGTCATATTACAGAAAATAATATTACTCATCTATGTTACTCCTTAGGTCATGCAGATGCTCTACAGATCTGTTTTTGGCTCACAAATCCCTCTGTTCTGCAGCTCACTTATTCTGACACCCAATGCCAAGGAAGGGGCATATCTGAGGCAAGCACTGAGCCCAGCCTCACTCACCATGCATTCAGTTCCTCCCTGAGCCTGCTGTGCTGGGTCACTTTATCCAATCACTGCAGGCTGCTCTGTAACCCCCTCCTCTCTGTTTTCAGATAGAGGGAAAGGACAGGAGTGAGCACAGAGGAGTGCTAGTCCCACCCTCACTTTCTGAACTTTGTCCCAAACTGTGCTTTAGCTGGGACAAAGATGATGCTGCAGCCGGACTGTATTATGTTTTGGATGGTATGGGGACCCCTAGTGGTCTTTTTTTCTGCAGCAGAAAATCTGCAAGCTGATTATGTTTCTACCCATTGACTTCAGTGGGTAGCAACATAATCCACTTGTGCATTTTCAGCTGACAACAAATGGAGATGTAAACTTTAAGGAATTAATACAAGAATATTAGAAGCAAAAAATCTACATACAATCTTGCACAAATCAATTTCAGTTTTCACTTTGCAGAGGTAACAGATTAATCTAGTGCGAATGTCGCAGAAAAAATCGCAAACCCCTCCAAAACAGCACAAATCTACACAAGCCCTTACCTGAGACGAGGGGAATCATATAAAATGTTGTGCTGAAGTGGTTTATTGTTTTTGCTTACGTGCGCCAAATTTATCAACCCCCTGTGATATATCTGACATATAGTTACGGCGGGACATTTATTAATAGATGTACACTGTTTTTCTGGTGTTTATTAGCCATCAAATTTTGCGCAGTTGCCGTTTCTGCGGCTTTTTTTGTGTGTTCTTTTTGATGAAGCACTTTTCAAACCAGCGTATTGTTTGGGGCACCGTGAAGCACTTTATGCAGTGCGGCATATAGTTTTTTGCGCACAACTTTTGCGCAAAGTCTTTTTTTGGTGCAAACCTACACCCCCTAATAGGACATGTACAAATGTGTCTGATGCCAGAGCACAAAGCTTAAACCTAGCTTAAGTCCCATGCGCCATTTTGGTACATTTTGAACAGCTGTGCAAAAAATACACCAAACAAACTTGGGTAAAATCTATACTACTTCACACAAATATTGTTAAATCTCCCCATAGATTGTGTAATTATAATTTATTGCACTATAATGCATACGGATAATATAAGGATAACTTAGCACTTGTTTCCAGAAAAGAAGCTGCAAAAATATTGTGGCTTAGTCATGGTTTTCTCATGTTGGTGGCCAATATGGCGCAATAGGACTGAAATGCATTGTGTGATTAAAGGGGTACTCCAATGGAAAACTGGTGGCCACAAATTTAAGCAGAATTGTAATTTACTTCTATTTAAAAATATTAACCCTTCCAGTACTTATCAGCTGCTGTATGCTCCACCGGAAGTTGTATGGTTCTTTTCTGTCTGGCCACACTGCTCTCTGCTGACACCTCTGCCTGTGTCAGAAACTGTCCAGAGTAGAAGCAAATCCCCATAGTAAACCTCTCCTGCTCTGGACAATTCCTGACATGGACAGAGGTGTCAGCAGAGAGCACTGTGATCAGACAGAAAATAAATATACAACTTCTTATGGAGCATACAGCAGCTGATAAGTACTGGAAGGATTAAGATTTTTTAATAGAAGTAATTTATAAATCTGTTTAACTTTCTGCCATTAGTTGATAAAAAAAAAAAAAAACTTGATTACCCCTTAAAGGGGTATTCCGCCCCTAGACATCTTATCCCCTATCCAAAGGATAGGGGATAAGATGTCAGATCGCCGCGGTCCCGCTGCTGGGGACCCCCGGGATCCCCGCTGCGGCACCGCGCTATCATTACAGCACAGAGCGAGTTCGCTCTGTGCGTAATGACGGGCGATACGGGGGACGGAGCAGCGTGACGTCATGGCACCGCCCCTCGTGACATCACGGCCCGTCCCCTTAATGCCCCCTCCCATAGACTTGTATTGAAAGGGGCGGGTCGTGACATCACGAGGGGCGGAGCCGTGACGTAACGATGCTCCGGCCCCTGTACTGCCCATCATTACGTGCAGAGCGAACTCGCTCTGTGCTGTAATGATAGCGGGGTGCTGCAGCGGGGATCCCGGGGGTCCCCAGCAGCGGGACCGCGGCGATCTGACATCTTATCCCCTATCCTTTGGATAGGGGATAAGATGTCTAGGGGCAGAATACCCCTTTAAAGAGGAAATCCGCCTCCATGTTGTGGCCGGTTTTTAAGTGGCAAAATGATGTGGCGGTCGATCCTACTCTTTATGTAGAAGGTTTGTTTTGGCTTTTGTGAGAATTCAACACTTGTTCAGTACCATATGGTTTATATATCCGTTGATGCTGGATCAATTATAGAGTATATAAATTGGCTGTATGTAGGTTCATAATAAATATCTATATTTTGGGAAATTTATTAACTCAAGTCGTAATTTTAGTATCCACCCACATGAAAATCTTTTCCTATTCGTAGACTTAGCAATACATTGACAGTAAACTGTATCTCATTAAATGTACATGAGGACACACTAATGTTCTGGAGTCAAGATGGAGCGCGGCATGTCATTATATATTACATAAGTCACTTATAACAGCAGCAATGGAAACATAGATGGATGAGTTTCTTGTTACAAATCACTTTCTGGAAGAGGGCATTTATAATCCACGTCCATATAATTGCCAGTCTAGCAAATACATTGACGTCCGAGTCATTGGGAATCTGCTCAGCAGATTATGCACTAAGATTCTTTATTTTGAATATGTGAATCCCCTTTAAAGGGTTAATAGTCTGCAGCCAATGAACATCAACTCCAGCAACGTCTTGGGGTTCAAATGCAAAATCGGCATCAGCTGTTTATGTGGAAGACATATAGGATGATGGGCATTGCAGGGTTAGATACGTACAGGAAGTATTACAGAATTCTCAAACATTTCTCTAAGGGAAAAAATGGCCCCAAGTAGAGGTTAAAGGGGTACTCCGGCCCTGAGACATCTTATACCCTATCCAAAGGACAGGGGATAAGATGTCTCACCACGGGGGTCCAGCAGCTGGTGACCCCCACAATCTTGTGTTTGCCACCCACCTGTTTGAGCTGCACACCGTGGTGCCAGCTCACAAACAGCCGGGTGGTGACCACGGGGCCGGAGTATCGTGACGTCACCCCCCTCCCCGGCTATGCAAGTCTATGGGAGGGGGCGTGAGGGGATAAGATGTCTCAGGGCCGGAGTACCCCTTTAAATAGGATTGGAAGAAAACGGACACTCACCTTCATGGGCTATTTCTGGTATTGTAGTTTAATCCCAATAACTTGAATGCAGAAATATCAGACACAGCCATGGACATTAGTTTATACATTTTCAGGGAATATATATAACTAGCTGAGTACCCGGCGTTGCCTGGTTTTTCCTTCCTAATCCTTGTTGGGGAGAAAAATCAACAGAGGAGGAAGCTTTTGACTTCATATCCCAACCCCATATCCCGACCTCCTATCCCATCCTCATATCCCCTCCTCATTCCACGACCTCCTATCCCGACCTATCTCAACCTCCTATCTTGACCTCATATCCTGTCCTCATATCCCGACCTCCTAACTCGACCTCCTATCTCAACCTTCTATCTTGACCTCCTATCCCGTCCTCATATTCTGACCTGTAATATGTGTACAAGGTATTGAAATATCTCCAGCCGTACAGAAGTTATGTGGGAACATACATTTCCCATTGATTTGCATGGGACTTTAAACAAAAACCCAGACCCTCACAATTGGGGGTAGTTAAGGGTTAAATTAACTATAATATATTTTAAGTGGACATGTAAGTAACATGTGACCAAGTATTATCGGAATATCTCCAGTCGTTTGGAAGTTATGCAGTAACATATATTTCCCATAGACTTGTATGGGACTTTGAACAAAAACCCCGCCCCTGGCAAATGGGGGCGAGTAAGGGTTAAATCACCTCTCCTATGTTTGTTGTTGACATATAAGTAACATGTGGCCAAGTTAAATGTTAATATCTTTAGCCGTTTGGACGTGATGCTGGAACATACACACACACACATTGGCCCTCATTTACTATTGCAAACCCGACATGTTTTGTCGGGTTGTGCGCCAGAAATTCGGTCTGCGCCCGATTTTGAGCTAGAATTTGCACCAGAATTGGAAAAACCCCGACTAACTCTCCCTTTTGCTAAGAAAAGACTAAAAAAGGGGCCGCTGGAAAGGGGCATGGTCTCTGAAAAGGGGCGTGTTCCCAACATATTTACTAAGGTTTCCACATAAAATGTGGTGGATTTGAGCTGAGGAAAAGCAGACAGATCAGAGCGTGTAAAAAAAGCAAAGTGTAGGGAAAGTGGAAAATGTAGGGAAACCTAAAAGTAAATACCGCAGAAAAAAATTGTAGGGAATTAAAACCCACAAAGAAACTTACACAAGACTCTTAGTAAATAAGGGCCATTGAGTTATATATAGATTATAGCCCAGCACTTCATACAAACAGAATATATTGCACAAGAGGCCAATGTGGCTATGACAGAACAGTCAAAAAAGTGGCATTTTGAGACAGGTTGTATCAGTGTCACAAGATTTCTATAGAGTAGTGGTCTTCCACCTGTGGACTTCCAGATGTTGCAAAACTACAACTCCCAGCATGCCCGGACGTTGTAGTTTTGCAGCATCTGGAGGTCCGCAGGTTGTAGACCACTGCTATAGACTAAACAGGAGTCATGAATACAACAAAACGTGTGCAAAAGGAAAACTGACAAGTTGCCCATAGCAACCAATCAGATCGCTTCTTTCATTTTACTGAGGCCTTTTTAAAAGTGAAAGAAGCGATCTGATTGGTTGCTATGGGCAACTGGTCAACTTTTCCTCTGCACAGGTTTTTTATAAATGTCCCCCTCTGTGTGCCAGTGTATGGTCCCACCTCATAGGGGTGCCACTCAACTGCTGTGAGGATTTATGTCTCCTCTGGTCAGTGAGATCTGTTTTACTGTAACATGTTCCCTGCGTTTTGTAAAAAATATTTCTACTCTAATAATTAAAGTAAGGGTAATGCCACGTCAGGTAGTGGGCAGACCTGGACTCGCCCCAACCACTGTCTCTACTGGGCGACGATACCTTCACTAGGCTAAGTGCACGGAGCGTCAAGTGAGGTCAAACAGGCCAGGTCAGTACCAAAACAGCAGACAAGGAACTAACCAAAGACGTACCAGAAAGTCAAAACCTAAAGGGCAGCGCAGTAAAAAACATAAAGCAGGCAAAGGCAAGGTCAGATCCCAAGCAGTCCGTTTACTGGATATAGCACTTGGGAACAATAATATGAATGCAAGGGATGGGAAATAACCACAATCACAGGCATCTCAGCTAGGGAACACCTCCTGATAGGCTGAGTGGGCCCAGGGACACTCTCCAGGACTACAGAAGATGCTGCCGGCAGCAGGGCTGGGACTGGACCAGGTAAAATGCTAAAGAAGTCTTTACCATGTGAAACTACGGCTCCCATTATTGCCTAAGCAATGGTAAGGTTATGTTGGGAGTTGTTTTACCCATCATGACTGCAGAACTTACAAGTGACCACAGCACTGATGGAACACAATCAGGCAGACTATATAATTATATCAGTGATTAAAGGTGATGTCTACCCTCTGTATATAATACTACCACACACTACACCCTCTGAATATAACCCTGCCACACACTGTACCCTCAGAATATAACACTGCCACACACTGTACCTTCGGAATATAACACTGCCACACACTGTACCCTCTGTAAATAATACTACCACACACAGTCACACTGCACCCCTGAATATAACCTTGCCACACACTGTACCCTCGGAATATAACACTGCCACACACTGTACCCTCTGTAAATAATACTACCACACACTGCACCCCCTGAATATAACCCTGCCACACACTGTACCCTCTGTATATAATACTGCCACACACTGTACCCTCTCTATATAATACTGCCACACACTGCACCCTCTGAATATAACACTGCCACACACTGTACCATCTGTATATAATACTACCACACACTGTACCGTCTGAATATAACACTGCAACACACTGTGCCCTCTGTATATACTACCACACACTGTACCCTCTGCATATACTACCACACACTGTACCCTCTGAATATAACACTGTCACACACTGTACCCTCTGTATATACTACCACACATTGTAACCTCTGCATATAATACTGCTACACACTGTACCCTCTGAATATAACAATGCCACACACTACCTTCTGTATATAATACTGTCACACACTTTACCATCTGTATATAATACTATGACACACTGTACCCTCTGTATATAATACTACCACACACTGCACCCTCTGAATATAATACTGCTACACACTGTACCCTCTGAATATAACAATGCCACACACTTCGTTCTGTATATAATACTGCCCCACACTGTACCATCTGTATATAATACTATGACACACTGTACCCTTTGTATATACTACCACAGACTGCAGCCTTTGTATATAATACTGTCACACACAGTACCGTTGAATATAACTAGACACTGTACACTCTGACTAAACCTCTACCGCAGAATTAACCCTCCCACAGACTGCATCTTCTGAATATAATTATCAGTGTAATTCTCAGTATCTGCTCTTATTCTGTATATATGGACAGTGCACTGTACCATTTCTCTTCCCTTGTATTCTGGGTGTAATTTTTAGTACCTACCCACAATCTGTTGTGAACAGTAAAAGGACAGGTCATCTGAGATCACTTTATTTCCCCAAAGTACCTGTTACATGTGGTTACCAGTTCTCTGGAATCATTCAGGGACAGTTGGGTGAGATATGGGGAATCCAGAAAACTGTTGAAATCCCTGGCAAGACTTAGCTTACAAAGGAATTTAGTAAATCTTGTTATCTGGCCTGGAATTTTATGGGATGATAGGCAGGATTGGTAGTGGGGCCGTTCATCCTCTTCCTGTTCAGTCTAGGTTTTTAGATACTGAGGCTGATTAATACTGGGTTTACAGAAGTTGTAAACTAGTCTGCACTAAGAGGCTGTGAGGAGCCTTTGATGAGAGTCGGAGTCCAGAGTGAGCAGCCTCAAAAACAGGACATTCACCTTGTGTGGGTTACACTTTTTTGGTGACTGTTTTTTCGGTGGCTGGAAGTAAGCCACCCCCGTACAGAGAGGGAAGATTTTGTGTAGTCTGGACAAGTATTTATTTGTGTTAAAAGGTAAAGGCTTTATTTGTTTTGTTACTAAAAAATAAAAACAGGAGAAGCCCTGATTAACCCCTTAACCCCTTAAGGACGCAGGACGTACTCAAACGGCCCCTTTTCCGAGTCCCTAAGGACTCAGGACGTTTGAGTACGTCCTGTCAAATCCCCACCCCCCCCGCTAGCTGGAGGGGAGCCGGTGCCCGATGCCTGCTGAAATCGTTCAGCAGGCATCGGGGCATATCGCCCAGGGGGGTCATTATGCCCCCCCATGTCGGCGGTGGCCGCAGATCGCTGGACAATTCAGTCCAGCGATCTGTGGCAGATTCCGGGTCAATTGGGTCTCCGGTGACCCGGAATTACAGGCTGTTCGGGGCCGTCTCCGACGGCCCCGAACAGCCAGAGCCTGCAGGGGTGAGGTGGCACTGGTGCCACCTCACGATCGCCCTGATTCGTCGGCCGGATTACCGGCCGACCAATCAGGGCGCCTGCTGCGGGTGTCACTCCCGCAACCCGCTCCGCCCCTCTTCCGGAGGACGTGAGCGGGTGCGGGACGTGCACCCCAGGTGCTGGGGACCCCGATCCCCGGCGTAAATGTTGGAATCGGGGCCCCAGGAGCGACGGCCGCGGCGGCGACGACGAGGGACTGACCTCATGCGGCTGGATCGTTGGAGGTGAGTGACAGCCTCCTGCTGTTGCTTAGCAACAGCTCCCAGCATGCAAAAAGGGCATGCTGGGAGCTGTAGTTATGCAACAGCAGGAGGCAGACCACCACAACTCCCAGCATGCCCTTATGGGCATGCTGGGACTTGTAGTTTTGCAACAGCTGGAGGCACATTTTTTCTATGGAAAAGTGTACCTTCAGCTGTTGTGTAACTACAACTCCCAGCTTGCACCAACAGCTAAAGTGCATGCTGGGAGTTGTAGTAGTGCATCTGCTGGTTGCATAACTACAACTCCCAGCATGCCCATTGGCTGTCGGTGACTGCTGGGAGTTGTAGTTTTGCAACAGCTGAAGGCACACTGAGTTATGTAGCAAACCAGTGTGTCTCCAGCTGTTGCATAACTACACTCCCCAGCATCCCCAGCCAAAGTAGTATGCCTCCAGCTGTTGCATAACTACAAGACCCAGCATGCCCTTCCGCTGTCCGTACATGCTGGGGGTTGTAGCTTTTGCAACAGCTGAAGGCACACTGGTTGCAAAACACTGAGTTTGTTACCAAACTCTGTGTTTCACAACCAGTGTGCCTCCAGCTGTTGCAAAACTACAACTCCCAGCATGCACTGATAGACCGTACATGCTGGGAGTTGTAGTTTTGCAACAGCTGGATGTTTCCCCCCCCCCACCAATGTGAACGTACAGGGTACACTCACATGGGCGGAGGATTACAGCAAGTATCCGGCTGCAAGTTTGAGCTGCGGCAAATTTTCTGCCGTAGCTCAAATTGCCAGCGAGAAACTACTGTGAACCCCCCGCCCGTGCGACTGTACCCTAAAAACACTACACTACACTACACTAACACACAATAAAAAGTAAAAATCACTACATATACACATACCCCTACACAGCCCCCCTCCCCAATAAAAATGAAAAACGTCTGGTACGCCACTGTTTCCAAAACGGAGCCTCCAGCTGTTGCAAAACAACTACTCCCAGTATTGCCAGATAGCCACTGACTGTCTAGGCATGCTGGGAGTTTTACAACAGCTGGAGGCACCCTGTTTGGGAATCACTGGCGTAGAATACCCCTATATCCACCCCTATGCAAGTCCCTAATTTAGGCCTCAAATGCGCATGGCGCTCTCACTTTGGAGCCCTGTCGTATTTCAAGGCAACAGTTTAGGGTCACATATGGGGTATCGCCGTACTCGGGAGAAATTGTGTTACAAATTTTGGGGGGTATTTTCTGCTTTTACCCTTTTTAAAAATGTAAAATTTTTGGGAAAAGAGGCATTTTAGGTAAAAAAAAATTATTTTTTTTACATATGCAAAAGTCGTGAAACACCTGTGGGGTATTAAGGTTCACTTAACCCCTTGTTACGTTCCCCGAGGGGTCTAGTTTCCAAAATGGTATGCCATGTGTTTTTTTTTTTTGCTGTCCTGGCACCATAGGGGCTTCCTAAATGCGGCATGCCCCCAGAGCAAAATTTGCTTTCAAAAAGCCAAATGTGACTCCTTCTCTTCTGAGACCTGTAGTGCGCCAGCAGAGCACTTTTCACCCCCATATGGGGCGTTTTCTGAATCGGGAGAAATTGGGCTTCAAATTTTGGGGGGGTATTTTCTGCTTTAACCCTTTGTAAAAATTTAAATTTTTTGGGAAACCAAGCATTTTAGGTAAATTTTTTTTTTTTTTTTTTACATATGCAAAAGTTGTGAAACCCCTGTGGGGTATTAAGGTTCACTTTACCCCTTGTTATGTTCCCCAAGGGGTCTAGTTTCCAAAATGGTATGCCATGTGTTTTTTTTTGCTGTCCTGGCACCATAGGGGCTTCCTAAATGCGGCATGCCCCCAGAGCAAAATTTCCTTCAAAAAAGCCAAATGTGACTGTAGTGACCTGTAGTGCGCCAGCAGAGCACTTTTCACATCCATATGGGGTGTTTTCTGAATCGGGAGAAATTGGACTTCAAATTTTGGGGGGTATTTTCTGCTATTACCCTTTTTAAAAATGTAAAACTTTTGGGAAACCAAGCATTTTAGGGAATTTTTTTTTTTTTTTTACGTATGCAAAAGTCGTGAATCACCTGTGGGGTATTAATGTTTACTTTACCCCTTGTTATGTTCCCCGAGGGGTCTAGTTTCCAAAATGGTATGCCATCTGTTTTTTTTTGCTGTTCTGGCACTATAGGGGCTTCCTAAATGTGACATGCCCCCCAAAAACCATTTGTCGCTCCTTCCCTTCTAAGCCCTCTACTGTGCCCGCCGAACAATTAACATAGACATATGAGGTATGTGCTTACTCGAGAGAAATTGGGTTTCAAATACAAGTAAAATTTTTTTCCTTTTTACCCCTTGTAAAAATTCAAAAATTGGGTCTACAAAAACATGCGAGTGTAAAAAATGAAGATTGTGAATTTTCTCCTTCACTTTGCTGCTATTCCTGTGAAACACCTAAAGGGTTAAAACGCTGACTGAATGTCATTTTGAATACTTTGGGGGGTGCAGTTTTCATAATGGGGTCTTTTATGGGGTATTTCTAATATGAAGACCCTTCAAATCCACTTCAAACCTGAACTGGTCCCTGAAAAAAAGAGAGTTTCAAAATTTTGTGAAAAATTGGAAAATTGCTGCTGAACTTTGAAGCCCTATGGTGTCTTCCAAAAGTAAAAACTCATAAATTTTATGATGCAAACATAAAGTAGACATATTGTATATGTGAATAAAAAAATTTTTTGGGAATATCCATTTTCCTTACAAGCAGAGAGCTTCAAAGTTAGAAAAAAGCTAAATTTTCACATTTTTCATCAAATTTTGGGAAGGATGCAAGTTACCACAAAATTTTTCCACTATGTTAAAGTAGAATATGTCACGAAAAAACAAACAATCTCGGAATCAGATTGATAACTAAAAGCATTCCAGAGTTATTAATGTTTAAAGTGACAGTGGTCAGAATTGCAAAAAATGGTCCTTAAGGTGAAAAAGGGCTCAGTCCTTAAGGGGTTAAGGACTCAGCATTTTTCTGTTTTTTGCATTTTCATTTTTTCCTCATCACCTTCTAAAAATCATAACGCTTACAATTTTGCACATAAAATTCCATATGATGGCTTATTTTTTGCGCCACCAATTCTACTTTGCAGGGACATTAGTCATTTTACCAAAATATCCACGGTGAAACGGATAAAAAATTAATTGTGCGACAAAATAGAAAAAATGTCATTTTGTAACATTTTGTAATCATAACTACATGCAGGAAAATGTATACGTTTAAAATTGTCATCTTCTGACCCCTATAAAACTTTTTTTTTTCCCGAGTGTGGGCCGGTTTGAGGGCTCATTTTTTGCGCCGTGTTCAGAAGTTTTTATCAGTACCATTTTGCATTGATCTGACTTTTTGATTGCTTTTTATTCATTTTTTTCTGATATAAAAAGTGACCAAAAATACGCTATGTTGGACTATGGATTTTTATTGCGTGTACGCCATTGACCGTGTGGTTTAATTAATTATATATTTTTTATAGTTTGGACATTTACGCACGCGGCGATACCACATATGTTTATTTTTATTTACACAGTTTTTTTTGTTATTTTGTTATGGGAAAAAGGGGTGATTCAAACTTTTATTAGGGAAGGGGTTAAATGACCTTTGCTAACTTTTTTCCCCCACTTTTTTTTGCAGTGTTATAGCTCCTATAGGGAGCTATAACACTGCACACACTGATCTTTTACCCTGATCCCTGCAAAGCCATAGCTTTGCATGGATCAGCGAGACAGGGGAGCCTGTAGCTCAAACACCGATCGGATGCGACAGAGCAAGGTAAGGGGGTCTCCACTCGCGTCCTAGCTGATCGGGACATCGCGATTTTACCGCGATGTCCCGATCAGCCCGACTGAGCTACCGGGAAGCGTTTACTTTCACATGCGATGGTCAACTTTGATCGCCGCGTCTGAAGGGTTAACAGCGTGCGGCACAACGATCAGTGCCGCGCGCTATTAGCCCAGGGTCCTGGCTAGGACTAGCAGCCGGGACGACCCGGTGTGATGCGGTGTCACGGCGTGACACTGTTTTAAACACCGGGACCGGGCTCAGGGCGTACAGGTACGCCCTGAGTCCTTAAGAGGTTAAACATTACTTCAATGTCCCTGTCTCTGACTGCTATTTTGCCGCTTATTCAATGGTTCTATGGAGCTAATCTCCCACACTGTGAATATGAACACTGCATAATACTATTTCTCTTGTCCTGTATGCTGGGTGTAATTCTCAGTATCTGCTCTTATTCTGTATATATGAACACTGCACACTTTTATCTGCTTATATAGACTCTACATAGTACTACTTATGTCCTGTATGTGTAATTCACAGTATATTCTCTCAGGACCACACCAGCCTTAAAGGGCTACTCGCGTGGAAAACTTTTTTTTTTTTTTTTTAAATCAACTGGTGCCAGTAAGTTAAACAGATTTGTAAATCAGTAGAAATATATATATTAGGGCTCAGGGTTTGAGACAACTGGACAGGTTGTGTTTAAAGTAATATTTCAATTTATTGATTGTATATAATGTGACAATTGAATATTAGATAAAATGTAAATAGCAGCAACTGCGTCTCACAGGGCCCTTGTGTAGGCGCAGCACCAACTATTAAGAACTATAGCATATGTATAGTACAGTATATAAAATATAAAAATATACTTGTAAAAAATTATAAAAGATATAAAATAAGAATATAGAGACCACCATAAACATATATATAGAGAGGGATCTGGATGGGAGAGTCTTAGTCCATCCTCTATGGTAAATAATCTCCTCTCATAAAAAAGTCCTGCTCATATAGACCGATTCTGGTATTGTGGTAACCAATGGCAACCATAAGGTTAGTAACCCGTAGCAACCGTTCTGATGAGTCCGGCTATTTAAGCACTTCAACGTTTAAGTAGAAGATAAACTTGATATTTGTAGACAATATTCAACATGAACAGCTAGTGTGCAGTCACTGTTAATATGCATGCATATTTGTATGATACTTTGTATCTCACCGCTCCCGAACACTGATGCGCTGGACTTCACGGGGATGCTGCGATCTCCTCCTGATGCGCTGTGTAATCCTGCAGTGTATTAGCACTGAGTAGCTGTCTTGGTAAGCGGCAGCATCACCGGAGACTCGGCAGTCTCCCACAGTGGTGATGTTGGTAGATGGTGGGTTGCGGGTGGTGTTGTCGCAGCGGTTCTGCGGATGCGCACGTACATGTGCCGGTGGCGTCCTCGTGGCAGCGAGGCGCGGATGTCTCCTTCACCGGGTGTCAGGTGATTGACAGTTTATTGTCCGGTATCGGACTGCTATTGACTTAAGCAGGGCAAATATACTGGTGGTCTCAATAGGTATTGAGGGGACGCTGGACGCGTTTCAGGACTCTCTCAGTCCTTTCTTCAGCAGCAAAGAATAAGTGAAATGGGGGGTCACTGTGTCGTATTTTATACATATAACTCCTCCTCTATCAATTAGTGACATCAGATCCAGAGTAAACAAAGTCAACAAAACAAAATAGTGGTGTTAGATTTATGAATGAAAGTAGTAGAGCTCAGTACTAAATGAATAGGACTGTCTTGAATTACATATAGTCTGCTGTGTAATGCATTAAAATAAAATAAAAAGACCTGTATTAAATAATATACGTGAGTGAATTACAAAGTGATGTCTTTTTGTGTGAATGGAATGTTTGAGATATATAAAGTAAATTCATTGTGTGCCAATTGTTGACCATAAGTATAAAATCATAGTATCTGTGTACAATTGTATAAAAGTATGAATACTATGTGAAAGTCTAAATATTATATAATATAATAAAGTAATATTTAGACTTTCACATAGTATTCATACTTTTATACAATTGTACACAGATACTATGATTTTATACTTATGGTCAACAATTGGCACACAATGAATTTACTTTATATATCTCAAACATTCCATTCACACAAAAAGACATCACTTTGTAATTCACTCACGTATATTATTTAATACAGGTCTTTTTATTTTATTTTCAATGCATTACACAGCAGACTATATGTAATTCAAGACAGTCCTATTCATTTAGTACTGAGCTCTACTACTTTCATTCATAAATCTAACACCACTATTTTGTTTTGTTGACTTTGTTTACTCTGGATCTGATGTCACTAATTGATAGAGGAGGAGTTATATGTATAAAATACGACACAGTGACCCCCCATTTCACTTATTCTTTGCTGCTGAAGAAAGGACTGAGAGAGTCCTGAAACGCGTCCAGCGTCCCCTCAATACCTATTGAGACCACCAGTATATTTGCCCTGCTTAAGTCAATAGCAGTTTGATACCGGACAATAAACTGTCAATCACCAGACACCCGGTGAAGGAGACATCCGCGCCTCGCTGCCACGAGGACGCCACCGGCACATGTACGTGCGCATCCGCAGAACCGCTGCGACAACACCACCCGCAACCCACCATCTACCAACATCACCACTGTGGGAGACTGCCGAGTCTCCGGTGATGCTGCCGCTTACCAAGACAGCTACTCAGTGCTAATACACTGCAGGATTACACAGCGCATCAGGAGGAGATCGCAGCATCCCCGTGAAGTCCAGCGCATCAGTGTTCGGGAGCGGTGAGATACAAAGTATCATACAAATATGCATGCATATTAACAGTGACTGCACACTAGCTGTTCATGTTGAATATTGTCTACAAATATCAAGTTTATCTTCTACTTAAACGTTGAAGTGCTTAAATAGCCGGACTCATCAGAACGGTTGCTACGGGTTACTAACCTTATGGTTGCCATTGGTTACCACAATACCAGAATCGGTCTATATGAGCAGGACTTTTTTATGAGAGGAGATTATTTACCATAGAGGATGGACTAAGACTCTCCCATCCAGATCCCTCTCTATATATATGTTTATGGTGGTCTCTATATTCTTATTTTATATCTTTTATAATTTTTTACAAGTATATTTTTATATTTTATATACTGTACTATACATATGCTATAGTTCTTAATAGTTGGTGCTGCGCCTACACAAGGGCCCTGTGAGACGCAGTTGCTGCTATTTACATTTTATCTAATATTCAATTGTCACATTATATACAATCAATAAATTGAAATATTACTTTAAACACAACCTGTCCAGTTGTCTCAAACCCTGAGCCCTAATATATATATTTCTACAGACAAACTACAATCTGACACCTTGGGTATAAGTGTCTAATTAGGTAGCCCGGGTTTATTTGGTGGGTAGTCAGACAAGAGCCTCTCCAACTCTTCTATATAGATTTGTAAATCACTTCTATTAAAAAATCTCAATCCTTCCAGTACTTTTTAGGGCCTGTATACTAAAGAGAAATCCAAAAAAGAAATGCATTTCCTCTGATGTCATGACCACAGTGCTCTCTGCTGACCTCTGCTGTCCATTTTAGGAACTGTCCAGAGCAGCATATGTTTACTGTGGGGATTTTCTCCTGCGCTGGACAGTTCCTAAAATGGACAGCAGAGGTCAGCAGAGAGCACTGTGGTCATGACATCAGAGGAAATGCATTTCTTTTTTTGATTTCTCTTTAGTATACAGCCCCTAAAAAGTACTGGAAGGATTAAGATTTTTTAATAGCAGTGATTTACAAATCTGTTTAACTTTCTGGCACCAGTTGATTTAAAAAAAAAAAAAAAAAAAAGTTTTCCACGGGAGTACCCCTTTAAGGCAAATTGAGCATCTCTATTTCGGTAGTGCCGCTTTCCAACTACAGGGGGCAGCAATGTGCAGTGGAGCCGACAGCAAAAGTAATGGGAAGCTGCAATCAATTCCCGGCAGGAATGCTTTAGTGAGGAAGGGGTGCGGAACACAGGAAGATATTTAGTCATGTTGCTGCTGATATTCCAGACTGTAAAGGGATCATGCTGAAAAGGCTTTATATCGACTTTTACTGGAGTTACTTTCATAATGTGGTCACAAAACATCGATGTAACATAACAGTCTGATACTATAGGTCAGTGGTCTCCAACCTACGGATCTCCAGATGTTGCAAAACTACAACTCCCAGCATGCCCGGACAGCCAATGGCTGTCCGGGCATGCTGGGCGTTGTAGTTTTGCAATATCTGGAGGTCCGCAGGTTGGAGACCACCGTTATAGGTGTTTACTTGAAGTGTAATCTATTGGTTACATTTACACAATTTCACCGCAAAAAAAAAAATAGTTGAGATACAAAATAACAAATGTAAATAGAAAAATGAAATGAAAAACTATGTCCACCAGGGGGTGTAATGTCTAAGAGCCGAGGAACGTGCGCTCTATTACCCGAGTGCAAGAAAAATGTGCAAATGTGTTACACTAAAAATAAGAAATAAAATGTGCATGAGGATGTAGTCCAGTACAAAGCCCTTCTCCAAAAGTAGAGAGAGGTCCCCCAACGTAACCACCCTTCTGGGCCAGAACGCACCCGCAAGGGTCCAGGTTCAATGTCCCTTTTTTCGCCAAAGCTTCTAGGGGACCACCAGTTATGCTCCACATCACCATACCATACAACTTTAGCATGGAGACAAAAAAAAAAACAAAAAAAACTACATAACCCACAGGGAAAGTTTTTTTTGTAACTACCCATTAAGGAGATGGTGATGTAAGGAAGCTCGGAAGGTGAAGATTTTTTATGCACAGTTACAGGCATTAGAAAATATAAGTAAAACTATAAATCTTAAAGGGGTACTCCGCCCCTAGACATCTTATCCCCTATCCAAAAGGATAGGGGATAAGATGTCAGATCGCGGGGGTCCTGCTGCTGGGGACCCCCTGGATCTCGGCTGCAGCACCCACCTCAACGGCTTCTGGCAACGCTGGAGGCTTTGGATCCCGACCACGCGAGCGAAAGAGCTTAACGTCACGACTCCGCTCCCGTGTGACGTCACGCCCCGCCCCTCAATGCAAGTCTATGGGAGAGGGCGTGATGGCCATCACGCCCCCTCCCATAGGCTTGCATTGAGGGGGCGGAGCGTGACGTCACACGGGGCGGAGCCGTGATGTCACAACGCTCCGGCCCCGTGATCGACAGTAATCAGACCCGGAGCGAACACGTGTGATGTCACGACTCCGCCCCCGTGTGACGCCCCTCCCCGCCCCTCAATGCAAGTCTATGGGAGGGGGCGGGGCGTGATATCCCACGGGGGCGGAGCCGTGACATCATAACGCTCCGGCCCCGTGATCGACAGTAATCAGACCCGGAGCGAACACGCTCCGGGGACTGATTTTAAACGGGGTGCGGCGTGCAAGATCATGGGGGTCCCCAGCGGCGGGACCCCCGCGATCAGGCATCTTATCCCCTATCCTTTGGATAGGGGATAAGATGTCTAAGCGCCGGAGTACCCCTTTAAATCCCTATATAGCACAAGCCTGAAAGGGCTTATTTGTTAGGGAGTTTTATTGATAGCCTATCCTTTAGATTGGTGGGGGTCCGACTCCCAGCCCCCCATGATGTGATTATTGAAGGGGATGCGGCTGAGTGTTGTGACCGCTTCATTATCATGCACAGATTACCAGATTTTGTAGTGACTGAGCCTGGTACTTCAATGGGACTGAGCTGCAGCGAACTGTATTACCTGGAACAACCACTGCAAAATGTACAGTGCTAGGCCTGGTAAATCATAAAGAGGTCATATAGCACATGCAGAGGTAAACTCCACTGGCCAGCGTTTGGGAACAAAATGTTCCGAATGCTGTTTTCGTGCTGCGGGGGTCGGCCACGCGTCTCGGGACATCATGGTCACGCCCCCTCAATGCGAATCAGTGGGATTCCCATAGACTTGCATTGAGGGGGCGTGACCGGGATGTCACGTGGGGTGTGGCCGACCCCTGCGTTTCGAATGTTGGCCAATGAAGTACCCCTTTAATTACCTGATCTGTGGGGGTGCTGGGAGTCATCCCCCCCCCCCCCCCCCACTAATCAGATATTCATGGTCTAACAAATAGATCAGCGATACTAAGGGGTATTCCGGGTGCTGTTGTTTTCATATGTACTTTAAAATACTTTTAATATGTCAGAGACACAGCACTGAGACCCCTACTGATCAATAAAATGAGTGGGAAGAAACACACAGTAGCGCACTTCACTCACGACTCTCAGCATTCTGTCGCTTTCTCTAATCCCCTGCTGCCTCTGTTGCTATTTTCCAATGTCAGCGCTCCATGGTATGGATCTTGACTCACTGGATACAGCGATGATCTGTCTCACTAAGTCATTGGCTGAGCAGGCACTTCCCTCTGCCGACAACAACACAGGAAGGCGCTGACCGTGGAGACAGGAGCCATCAGAACAGCAGCAGTGGGGGATCAGGGAAGGTAAGTACAGTTTGTTTCCTGAGTTGAATGCGGAATGAGATAAATAGGGGGAAGTTCATCAAGCAAGTGCTGAGGAAAAGTTGACCAGTTGCCCATAGCAACCAATCAGATTGCTTCTTTTATTTTTCACAGGCCTATTCAAAAATGAAAGAAGCGATCTGATTGGTTGCTATGGGCAACTGGTCACATTTTTCTCTGTACAAGTTTTTATGAATCTCTTCCATATTCTTCAGAGTACCCCTTAAAATTCCCAGAAATCCTGTAACTTCGATGTGTTATTTTTTTTTTTTTTTTTGGGGGGGGGGGGGGGGGGGGGGGCAGGGGTTGGGGGCTTGCTATCTTTGCAGTTTTGTTTTGAGATGCAGCAAAAAAGCATTTGAAAAACTTCATGCTTTCTATCTGTGGGAACCTGCTGGGGGTTCATGAGGGAATTCAGAAACACTGTGTCCTAGATAACTTTGAGAACCACTGCTATTCCTTACAATATACAGGTCATCCAGATCAACTTTTCTTCTATAGGTTTGCATTACACTCTGTATTAGATATTTCCAATTTAGTTTAAAGCAATGTGTTCTTAAAGGGTTTATCTAGAAATACAAAAACATAGCTAATTTTCTCCAAAAACAGCACCACCCCTGTCTTCAGGTTGTGTGTGGTATTACAACTTTGCTCCATTTGCTTTAATTGAGCAGAGCTGCAATATCACAATGAAGACGTAGGAAAAGAGGTAAAAAGAAAACAGGGGGCGCTCCCTTAGTTGACGTATACCGACTTGGTGAGACCCTCCACCACACCTAAGTGATATACTCACCAGATCTGATGGCAAGCCTTAATCCCAGGGTTCCTGGGAGCAATGTCTGCAGTGGACTGGTGGGGCTATGGTTTTAGTAGGTAATGGCTGCTGCACTCTGACCGGGACTGGACCCTTGCGCAAGGGCCAGTTTGAGCAACACGTGAAAAATGGAGGCAGACCCACGCCGGCACTGCTCAACACAGGAACCCCACAAGTGCATCTGATCCACCCCTGAATTTGCACCGTATGTTTGCACCTGAGGAAGGCACTCTGTGTGCCGAAACGCGTCGTTCATTGTATCAAATAAAAATATTTATTGTCCTGTGCTGGCTCGAGTCCTCCCATTTGTGACCATGTTTGTGCGCAGCACCTCTAAGACCTTGTTTTCTCAATTTTTCACGCGATACCACAATGCAACCTGAGGACAGGAGTGGTGCTTTTTTTTTTTTTTTTTAAACAAATCAGCTCTGTTTTTCTAATTCTAGATAACCCCTTTAATATCTGAACTTTTTTGCTGAAAATTAGTAGATATTAGAATCAGCTGTTCATTATATGACCTCACTCTAGTACAGTGTTTCCCAACTAGTGTGCCTCCAGCTGTTGCAAAAATACATACTTTGGCTGTCCGGGCATGATGGGAGTTGTAGTTTTGCAACAGAAAACAGCTGTAATATTACCTTCCTTCTAAGGGCCCAATCGCATGGAAGAATTTCAGAGCAGAATCGGCAAGAAAAATTCTGCTTAGAAATTACATTGCAGCAGACTCCTATTGTTTTCAATGGGAAAATTCTGGACTCCACAGAAATAATGAATACGTCAATTCTTCAAAAAATGCATTGCCATCTATGGAGACTGCGCAATTCCGAGCGGTCCTAGCACCGGCTTGTTCTGCCGGCGTCATGTTTGCCCATAATTTTTCCGGCCATTAATTCCAATGTGTGATTAGAGTCTAAGGCAGACATCTCCTCCCTATGATCTGTAACAGAGCCTCCCTCCCCTTCTATATCACACCCAGTATCATTAAAATTCTGCCACATTCTTATTGGTGCCAGAACGTGCTGCTGGGAGGTGACCGGTCTCTGAAGTCATGGTGCTTTTGTGTGATTGGCTGCAGTGTGCGTGTATAGTTCAGGGACTGGGACCAGCTAAGACCTGCACGCCAGAACTGTGTACTGTTTACCGCACATCAGCTTAACAAAAGCTCCCAGCAGGGATGAGGATGGAGAGAATAAGAATGTGTATTATGTAGCGTATCACCCTGCACAAAGATTGTCAGAACCAAGAACCAAATGTGTGTAAATCATCACTAATATCCCCAAATGAGTCTTTACAAATGGCAGATTTTGTTGCAGAAACTTTTTGCAACAGTCTTTTTTTTATGGGGGGGGCATTTATCAATTTAAGGAGACGAAGAGCAGTGAAAGGGCGAGGGCACTAGATATCCTGATCGCCAGCAACAGTTCATGCACAGTACTCCAGCAGGAAAACAATACCGGACAGAAGGTCATATGACTCATGAGGGGTGCTAAACCATATAGCATAAATTCAACAAATATAGAAGACAGGTAAGCACTCACCGCTAGTGACGTCTACACACACAAAGAACCGGACTTACAGGGAGGCATCGATAGGGCGTTAGGGAGCGCTCAGAGGCAAAAGGACGTTAGGGAGCGCTAAGAGGCGAAAGGACGCTGGGGAGCGCTCAGAGGCAAAAGGACGTTAGGGAGCGCTCAGAGGCAAAAGGACTTTAGGGAGCGCTCAGAGGAGAAAGGACGTTAGGGAGCGCTCAGAGGCAAAAGGACGTTAGGGAGCGCTAAGAGGCGAAAGGACGTTGGGGAGCGCTCAGAGAAGAAAGGACGTTAGGGAGCGCTCAGAGGCAAAAGGACGTTAGGGAGCGCTCAGAGGCGAAAGGACGTAAGGGAGCGCTCAGAGGCGAAAGGACTTTGTGGAGCGCTCAGAGAAGAAAGGACGTTAGGGAGCGCTCAGAGGCAAAAGGACGTTAGGGAGCGCTCAGAGGCGAAAGGACGTTAGGGAGCGCTAAGAGGCGAAAGGACGTTGGGCAGCGCTCAAAGGCAAAAGGACGTTAGGGAGCGCTCAGAGGAGAAAGGGCATTAGGGAGCGCTCAAAGGCAAAAGGACGTTAGGGAGCGCTCAAAGGCAAAAGGACGTTAGGGAGCGCTCAGAGGCAAAAGGACGTCAGGGAGCGCTCAGAGGCAAAAGGACGTTAGGGAGCGCTCAGAGGCAAAAGGACGTTAGGGAGCGCTCAGAGGAATAAGGACGTTAGGGAGCGCTCAAAGGCAAAAGGACGTTAGGGAGCGCTCAGAGGCAAAAGGACGTTAGGGAGCGCTCAGAGGCAAAAGGACGTTAGGGAGCGCTCAGAGGCAAAAGGACGTTAGGGAGTGCTCAGAGGCGAAAGGTCGTTGGGGAGCGCTCAGAGGCAAAAGGACATTAGGGAGCGCTCAGAGGCAAAAGGACATTAGGGAGCGCTCAGAGGCGGTCGCTGGTCACCTCTGAGCGCTCCCTAACGTCCTTCGAGCCTCCAGTCCTGTCACAAGCTGTCAGTGCTTACCTGTCTTTTATATTTGTGGGGATTTATCAATGTTGGTGTAGGTGAAGTCATTTTTTCCACCTTTTTTTTTGTGCGGGTGCCATGGGTATGAACGCCAAATTGATTAAATTGCCGCATGGCATGTGGTAAATTTGGTGCTAGTATACACTTTTTTTTAATAATACTTCAGGACACCACTATGTATGGTCCCTCTGCTGCAACACATTTTGCTAATTTTTAACCTGATGCACCAAAATGTGCGACTTCTTTCATGAATTCATGACCGTAGCAGAAAAACTAAAAAATCTTAAATTTGCAGAATATGCTCCCTTTGTCAATGGAAAACACCCATTGAATTCTGTGTAGAGGGAATCAGAGGCGTCCGAATGTATTTGTATTTCACCTCTATTGCATCAGAATTTTATCAGCGTAGATCAATTGCCAGCCTACATAAGCCTATCAGTATTTACAATTCGGGGATATGGACTTTATTCTGATAATATTTAATCCATATTACAGACTTATTTCAGCCGCATAATATAAATCAATACCAATACAATCCTGTATAATGTCAGTACTGTATGTGTAATGGTGAAGAAAAGCTGTATTCCTCCTGGTTTCCTCTCTGGGACCTCTTTATATACAAAGATATAATCATAAATAAATGATAAATAAAGAAATGATAAATTTATATATATATTTTAGGGGTTTCACTCTGGGATCGTCCTTTGCCATAGCCAAAGGACACATTTTTTCACATTAAATCGGCAAACAGCAAGTCCTTTCTACAATTCTGGCTCCTCGCCAGGTTTATTAAACAGGTTGCAGGATAAACAAAAATAAACAAAACATAAAAAATAACACCTAGGCTGTCTAGCCACTTCACTACACATGTAGCATGCCCTGACTATTAACTGGGGGGCTTTTCCCTGCCAGTTTAAACACAATGGCCCTTATTTACTAAGAGTGTAGTGTAGGTTTCTTTGTGGGTTTTCATACCCTACAATTTATTTTCCACGGTATTTACTAAGCTTTCCCTACACTTTGTTTTTTTTTTTTTTTTACACACGCTCTGACCTGTAGGGTTTTCCTCAGCTGAAATCCACCACATTTTCTGTGGAAACTTTAGTAAATATGTTGGGATTTTGTGAAAATGTCGGGAACACCCCCCCCCCTTTTCTGTGGCCATGCCCCCTTTCCCTGCCAGCCATGCCCCCTTTTTGGGTTTTCTTAGCAAAATGGAGAGTTAGTTGGGTTTTTTCAATTAAGGCGCAAATTCAGGCGCAGACAGAATTTCAGGCACATATTCTGGCGCAGACAGAATTTCAGGGGCAATGCGCCCGAAACTGGCGCACAACCTGACAAAACATGTCGGGTTTGCAATAGTAAATGAGGGCCAATGGCCGACATTTATCACTGTCTTTAGACAGTTTTTTGTGTCTTGAAAAGGTTTATTTGCACCTTTTTTGCGCCTTTTGGTTTACACATTTCTGCTGATTTTGAGTTGAAATCCACTGATTTTGACAATACATATGATACCTAGAGAGAGAAAGGAAGGTGCCTCATGTGCGGGATCAGCAGGTCTTGTTAGTGGGGGAAGGGGACGGTAATTCCCAAGCCGCTTACCAGAGTTGGTTGTGCGCCCACACACAACAAGGTAAAGTATAGAACGAATATATGTATAGGTCCACTGCAGCCCTCCTGGGTAGAAGTAGGATGACCGTAAATTCAGGAGTTAGTCCGGCGCAGAGAGGAACCATCAGGGAGCCAGATAAAATCAATGGATTTATTAGATGCAACATGTTTCGCTGCGCATGCGCAGCTTCATCAGGCACTGCCTGATGAAGCTGTGCATTGCGCAGCGAAACGCGTTGCATCTAATAAATACATATGATACGGAAGGGTTTTATGAACTGGGCCTTTTTGTGAAAAGGCGCAAAAAAGGCGCAAAACCACTGAAAAGTCTCTAAAACTTCCCCAGCCCATACTTCGCTTAGCTTTTTGGTGTATATGAAGAGAGAAATTTCAGAAAATG
Source organism: Hyla sarda (assembly GCF_029499605.1). Taxonomy (NCBI): domain Eukaryota; kingdom Metazoa; phylum Chordata; class Amphibia; order Anura; family Hylidae; genus Hyla; species Hyla sarda. Next base: position 32,128,561 of record NC_079200.1, read on the forward strand.
TGATTTTTATCAAATACTCTGTGACCATTTAATAGATTCGGTGCTTCTACACATCACCAGCACACAAAAAAAAAAAAGGCGTAGAAAAATGCTTCACTTACACCTACAATGATAAATGCCGGCCAATGGCCGGCATTTATCATTGTAGGTGTAAGTGAAGCATTTTTCTACACCTTTTTTTTGTGTGCTGGTAATGTGTAGAAGCACCAAATTTATTAAAATGGTCACCGAGCATTTGATTTTTTTTTTTTTTTTTTAGTTCTGGTTGATTTTGCTGCATTTTTGTACATACACTGTGATTTGTGTAACTATCACTGTGTATTATAAAGCAGATAATTATTGATCTTGATATATTATAAGGCATTTTACACTGGAGAGAGGCTAACTGCAGTAAGGAAAGGCTAACCGGAGGCCCGCTGTGCATGGGGAGACATACCCCCTCCCATCTGCACTTATTTGCATTTTAAATGTCTCCATTCGTGGAAGGTTCCAGAAGCTGCGCATTGTAATTGCTGCCTTCTTTATATAAGGAATCTGTACGTGGTGCTAAATAACGTTGTGCTAGACGGTATACCATTAACCTTTTATGCGTTCTGATTGTTGTGTATAAAGCCTCATTTACGCAGTTTGTTTCTACAGATGTGCATGATACTATTAATGTATACAGTAAATGGATTTCATTAAAATCCAGAATAAGGGGTCTATTTACACATACAGTATCCTGCGCATATTTGATACACAGGATATGAAGTGGCAGATTTGATGCTGCAGAGGTTAATGTAAACTCAATGACTGAACACAGTTTCAAATCTGCAGCATCAAATCTGTGCAGGGTACGTTACGTTTAAATAGACCAGGGTCACACTTCTGGCTGCGGCTGAGCAGCTCTGTGTGTCCGCTAGAAGCGGCAGATTTCTACAGCGGGAAATCCGCCACTACAAGTGGACACACAGTCCGGCGCAGCCTGGAGCTCGCTCTGCAGTTACTCTGTGACTGGCATCAGTGCATCTGCAGCGTAAAATACGCTGTGGATGCGCCCCATGTGACCCTGCTCTTAAACTAAATTTATGGTGCATGTTCAAAGGCATTTCAATAAATACTGGTGAAGATTTACGGTCTCTTACGCCTCCCTTATATAAAGCTCACTCATTTTTTATGCACTGGATTTACTGAGCGACACACACCTCTCGCTTAACCCAGCGGATCGGTATCTACCTGGCACAGAAGTCTAAGTCAGCACTGACTGCCAGTGGGCAGACTTATCACTGATTGACAGTTTACCCTATATATGTATTCATACAGAGAGGTGTCAATCGGTGAGTAAGACCACCCACTGGACTCCTAAGCCCAAAATGAGCAGGAAAAGTACTGAATCTTTTCCCACAAAACTAAAAGTCAATCTGCTCAGCTCCTCCTTCACTGTAACATGCATAGCATTACAAATAAGTTAAAATTGTTTTCCAGTATAAGGGTACGTTGACACGTGCGTATTTACAATGTATTTTACGCTGCAGATTCACCGGTGAAGGACCTCTGTATGGTGCCCTTAAATGTGCCTGCTCGGAGCGGCAATACGCCGCTCCCAGCAGACACACTGCAATGTGCGAGTTGCCGCGCATGCGCGGTGTACTCTCACACATCGCACCCGCTTCCCCTGCTCAATGAGCTAGGCCGAGAGCTGCCACGATGTCGCACATCGCAGTGTGTCTGCTCATAGCAGCGTATTGCCGCTCCGAGCGGGCACATATAAGGGCAGAATATAGGAGGTCCTTCAGCGGCGGATCGGCAGCGAAATACACTGCGAAAATCCGCACGTCTGAACGTACCCTTAGAAACAGCGCCACTCCTGTCTACAGGTTGTGTCTGGCATTGCAGCTCAGCTCCATTGAAGTGAATGGGACTGAGCTGAAGTACTACACACAACCTATGGATAGGATTGGTGCAGAAAAAAAAAAGCTGAGTTTTTCTAATACTGGACTTTAAAGGGGTACTCCTAGTTACATGCGGCGCTAGCCCGTCCCCTCAGTCTCCCTCCCCCCCTCCCCGCGCCATACCCCATTCCCTCCATCACAACCCCCCCTCCGCATACCCCGTTCCCTCCATCACAAACCCCCCTCCTGCATACCCCATTCCCTCATTACACTTACTGCAGAGTCCGGCAGCGGGCGTGCAGGGACAGCGGCGGCGACGAGGCGGCGGCGATGTGCGGGAGGATTGACAGGCAGGGAGCGAGCGCAGGCTGAATGAAAAAGGACTAATTGCCAGGCCAAAATCAGTCCTTTTTCAGGCGTGACGTCACGCCAGGCTGCAGCCGGCCACTAGGAGGGAGACCCCTAGTGGCCGGTTTTCAAATGTAAATTAAACCATTTTAATAAAAAAAAAAAAAAAAAGTATATTAGAGATATTTTGTAGTACATAAGTACTACAACATATAAAAAATAAAGTTGGTGACATTAAAGTATTCCCTGCTGTGATTCAGGAGCTGTCCCCCCTACATTCAGGAAAAGGCATCTGATCTTTTTGCATTTATAAAACATAAATAGCCTTCTTCTTGCAAGATCATAGCCCTTGTATTTACTGCTCTTGTACATTAGTTGAAGCAAATGCCTTTCCATGATGTACTGGTAGAGGTCGGTCATTTCCATTCAGCACTCACAGAGGTCTATCTCTAGATCCTGCAGTTTAAATATATGGAAATTTAACACATTCACAACCCACTGTAGTGTTGGATTCTCCTGGAAACATAACAGATCATCTATTGCAGTGGTCTTCAACCTGCGGACCTCCAGATGTTGCAAAACTACAACTCCCAGCATGCCCGGACAGCCGTTGGCTGTCCGGGCATGCTGGGAGTTGTAGTTTTGCAACATCTGGAGGTCCGCAGGTTGAAGACCACTGATCTATTGTGATGCTACTTTTGTCTTTTACAAAATGTACTAAGCATGTTCAAAAATGACACTGTGACAGCTCCACCATGCACTTTACAAAAAGTAAGAACCATACAGTCAAGATACAGTTTTAAAGGAATTTTCCACCTAAGACAATCCCCATTCTCTAGGCAGCTTTGTTGATGGTAAGGTTGGGCTTCTGGGTAGGCTCATATAAACTATGGTCATGGCTAATAATTGGGTGCCCTAGCTAAGACCCAGAGCTTTATTACACAGCCCGTCCCCCGCCTGATCTAAGCGCCAATTTCCTAGATTGGCGCTCTTTCACTGAACCTATTAGAATGCTCTGTATTGGTCCTTTACTCCTGTTATTCATTTGACACACACATGCCGTATGGCACAGGGGAACGTTCGGCGGATGAATGATTTTTAAACTTGTCAAAAGCAACAGCCAATGAACAAGTGTTTGTTCATTCGTCAGCTGATCTCTGGCCCCATTATACAAGTGGTTATCAGCCTCTTTATGGCCAATAATTACCCTGTGTGATAGGGCCTTAAGATATCTGTAAGCCTTAAAGGGGTATTCCAGGAAAAAAATAATTTTTATATCAACTGGCTCCAGAAAAATCTTAATCCTTCCAATAATTATCAGCTGCTGAAGTTGAGTTATTCTTTTCTGTCTGGCAACAGTGCTCTCTGCTGACATCTCTGCTTGTCTCGGGAACTGCACAGAGTAGAAGAGGTTTGCTAAGGGGATTTGCTTCTAAACACGCCGGTTCCCGAGACACGTGTCACCAGAGTGCACTTAGACAGAAAGGAACAACTCAACTTCAGCGGCTCATAAATACTGAAAGGATTAAGATTTTTTAATAGAAGTCATTTACAAATCTGTTTAACTTTCTTGAGCCAGTTGATATAAAAAGTTTTTTTTTTTCCTGGAATACCCCTTTAACACTTTAGTGACTATTTTTACAGCAGTTACTGAGGGGCTTAGGTTAGAGCACCGCCCATCACAGGTGTCGTGTGAATTGGGTGTAATGGTATTGGATGCCGCAGTCATATAGTGGGCATGACACCCAAGTGGTTTACTATACAATCATAGTAAATCCCAAAATATTGCAAAAAAAAAACAATATATATAATAAAAGGGTATGTAAACAAAAAATTACAAGTATATATATATATATATATATATATATATATATATATATATAAAAAAGTTTATTCCTGGATAACCCCTTTAAGATATCTGTAAGCCTTAAAGGAGATCTGTGTTCATTTGTTTGCAGCCTGAACCCCGAGTCATCAGGGTGGTCCCCCGGCAACTTCTCCTCACGCATCAGCCTTGATTGATAGATCTCTAACTATACCCAAACCGGTAGACGCAGCAGCACTCCGGAGTAGTGAAAAATAGTGACTTTCTTTATCACCAAAATGTACAGCTGTACATTTTGGTGATAAATGAAGTCACTATTTTTCACTACTCCGGAGTGCTGCTGCGTGTGTTTGCTGTATTTACGTGGGGTCCGAGGACCAGTTACCCGACCACAGCTTGCACCCCCTTACTTTGATTCTGAGTGCTGCTCCATCTTATACCCAAACAAGGAGAGATCTATCAATCAAGGCTGTCAGAGCAGAATGAAGCTGTCGGGGACCACCCCAATGACTTATGGTGCAGGCAGCATGACGGAAACATGCACATGAATTGTTGTGACTGGATGTCTGCTTTAAACCAATGGTGTGCGCAGACATCATAATTCAAGGTATTGACAGGTCTGACAGAAATCAAGGTTTCCTGTTCTATGTAATTGATGTGCACAAGATAAGCAGCACCAGAGGTTACTGGCAGCCACCCATCTCCCCCATCCCATAGACTTGATACATGCTAAAACACAACCCCAAGCTGATTGTTGTAACTCTAGCTCCTGAGATCCCCCACATTAACAAGGACATGGGGGGAGATTTATCAAAACCTGTGGAGAGGCAAAGTTGACCAGTTGCCCATAGCAACCAATCAGATCGCTTCTTTCAGTTGGCAGAGGCCTTGATAAGAATGAAAGAAGCAATCTGATTGGTTGCTATGGGCAACTGGTCAACTTTGCCTCTCCACAGGTTTTGATAGATCTCCCCCATGGTTCTGAAATATGGTATTAATGGACGTCATCATGAGACAACCTTACAACCAATAGTCAATTAAAATAATATACCAGAGGATGGAAGAGGATCACTCACTCACCAGAGGCTCTGTAGAAACTTTCAGGCTTTATTCGGCAAGTAGAAAATGCAACAACACAGGTACACAGGGAGCTCGTGCTGAAACAGGTGAGACAGGGGGAGTTACTGGGGCGGCAACATGTTTCACGCACTCAGGCACTTCATCTGGCGAAGGGCCTGAGTGCGTGAAACATGTTGCCATCCCTGTGAACGTCCCCTGCCTCATCTGTTCCAGCACAAGCTCCCTGTGTACCTGTGTCATTGCATTTTCTACTTGCCGAATAAAGCTTGAAAGTTTCTACAGAGCCTCTGGTGAGTGTGTTATCCTCCTTCATCCTCTGGTATACTATTTTGTCAAGCAAGATACTTACTTTCTATATGGATCAGAGCACCTCTTCAGCTCAGTTGTACGATACACACAGGCACATGTTCTGCACGCTACCATATATATAATCTGTAGAAAGGAAAAAAGTGGAGACCGGCAAAAGGCGCCTAGTGTGATACCGCAAAGGAAAAGAGGCAAAGTGAAACAATGCACTGGTGGGCATACAGAGCCCGTAGGTAGTGGAGGCTCACTTTAGGCGAGCATAAAACTTGCATATCAACCCACAGCAGGGGTTATGAACTTTAGCACTGGAGACAGCTGTAGAGCAAAGGGTGCAGGAGAGAACCGGCCCTTCCTGATGAGAGACGTGGAAGATAGAAGCAAAAAAAAACTTTGGAGACCGCGCTGCTGGTGTCCAGTGTAGATGGAAATGATCAAGCCAGAGGAGGAGGTTTCAACCAAAGCTGGACCAATTTAATGGAGAAGAAATGGTAACAAACAGGATAACACATTTCGGGGGTGAGCTCCCCCTTCTTCAGATCAGTGGTACAACATAGTGGGACATACAGGGTTTAAATATGCTTAGATTTGGTGGCCAAAACAATGGGGAGGGGCCAAAGTGACATACAGTAAATTGCAGAATACAGGCAACAAAACATAAAAATAAACAAACATATGCATTGAGTGTTATATAAACATGGTAAGATGGCACTGTGTGAGAGCGGTACTGAAATAAGTAGAAAACAGGTCAGTGGAAAAAAACTATATCTATATATATATATATTGAGACATGTGTGAATAAATGCACCTTTTTTTGGAGTGCTGCGTCATTGGAATTTTTGTCTATGAAGAACCCTGATCAGGTTTAGACGCTGGTACCCGAACCTTGTTAACTAGAGCTGTGCTGCAACTTTTTTATACAGTATATATACACATGGTAAGATGGCACTGTGTGAGAGCGGTACTGAAATAAGTAGAAAACAGGTCAGTGGAAAAAAAACATATATATATATATATATATATATATATATATATATATAGTTTTTTTCCACTGACCTGTTTTCTACTTATTTCAGTACCGGTCTCACACAGTGCCATCTTACCATGTTTATATATACTGTATGTGTGTATATATATATATATAGATAGATAGATAGATAGATAGATATCATTTTTTTTCCACTGACCTGTTTTCTACTTATTTCAGTACCGCTCTCACACAGTGCCATCTTCCCATGTGTATATATACTGTATGTGTGTGTATATATATATATAGATAGATATCGGGTTTTTTCCACTGACCTGTTTTCTACTTATTTCAGTACCGCTCTCACACAGTGCCATCGTCCCATGTGTATATATACTATATGTGTGTATATATATATATATATATATATATATAGATAGATATCGTTTTTTTTCCACTGATCTGTTTTCTACTTATTTCAGTACCGCTCTCACACAGTGCCATCTTACCATGTATAATATATATATATATATATATATATATATATATATATTAATATATGGATTTTCTCAGTGATCTATATTGGCGGTGCCAGACTATTATCCTCACTGTGTTGAGTCAATTAATATATATGGCCCACAGACATTTGCCATATAGATATATAAAGCATATAATCATATGTTCAGGATAATGTTGCCCTAACCATCACATCTCCCCATTCATGGACCATGTATATTTGTAGTTCTTGCCTATCTATCCACTGTCTATTACGTAATCTTTCTGCAATTCTCTGTACGTTGGGGTCCTGAACCCCTCCCATATGCATGTACAATATACTCACGGATATACATGAACATAAGATAGACAGAGTAGCAGACTGAGTCAATAGAGGGGGGTGGAAGGGACAGGGAGGTTTTCGCATTCTGTCTGCGGCTCAGTTTTGTTCTTTGACACTTTCATTGTTCCCTACACATCGCAGTGATTGACACGCCAACAATCCCCCAATAGGAGAGGTGCCAGCTGTCAGCCCGGGTCAGGAGGCACCGGTGACGGCCTTGTCACAGCGTCACATGCTGCTTTGGTTTCATGGAGACTGCAAATGATCAACGTGAGAACTGAACACAAGCACTAACAACACTAGTGCAGTCATATGCCAGTCCCTGAAATCGCCAACAGTATATTTAATATTTCAATATTTAAAGCATAATATGCCAACACTCCAACACAGTGCTTTGTCATTTCCGTATTAAATAAGATTAATGGACCCTGATGGACCCCATTGACTTACATAGAGGTTTGTGAGGGGGTGTAATCACTTCGACAACAAGAATAGTACCGCAGGCTATACAACTGCTGATAAAGCATCCATAAGCGTGATGACAGTGTGAACACAACCTTAAGAGGGAAAAAAAATATATATTCTAAATATCACAATATTATGACAAAGCATAGACAAACATGGTATATACCAGTGTTTCCCAACCAGGGTGCCTCCAGCTGTTGCAATACTACAACTCCCAGCATGCCCGGACAGCCAACGGCTGTCCGGGCATGCTGGGAGTTGTAGTTTTGCAACAGCTGGAGGCACCCTGGTTGAGAAACACTGGTATATACAATACATCACATCTCCGGTCATGCTCAGCCTCACCAGGCACTGATGTGTCTTCCTATAGGAGGTCGTCATCAATAGCATCTGACTATACTGAGAAAAGATTCTGAAGATATAACATTTTTATATTTCGTTGACAATACACATTTTTTTTTATTTTTTATTTTTTTATATTTATTTCCTATGTTGTTTCTGGGTATTATTTACCGACATTTGCATAAACTTTTAGGATATGTTTATACGCTGCAGATTTTCCCAATTAACTTCAATAGGAAAGCAGAAAAAAAAAAAAATGTAAATAAATAAATCGTCCAGAAACCTGCAATTAATCAGCAGCAAAAGTGTGAACGCAGCCTTAATATGATTTTTTACAGCATTTTACGCCTGCATTTTCAACCTCCCAAGACAACCATAGCTCTTCCCAAATCGACAGAATCATATGGACTCTAACCCGGCCAGTGAGCTATGAAACACAATGGCCCTCATTTACTAACAGGATTCCAACTCTTTTTGTCGGGTTTGGCGCCTAAATTCTGTCGCACGACAGAATCTGAATCACTCTGAGTAAAAATTTCAAAACAAACTTACAAAATGGGCGTTGTTTTCGGGAAAAGGGGAGTGTTCCCTACATTTCATCCAAAATCACTCGTCTTTTCTGAAAACCACTCCGAAAATCGTGTGAATTTTCTGGGAAGAAAACCCTATACTTTAAAGCATGTATAAAAAGTTTCAGAAAGTGGAGTAAATTCTCTGGCTGTCTGCTCCTTTGCCTGCCTCGTCTTTTTCAAGCGATACTGTTTTATTTATTTTTATTTTTTAAACAACGTTTTAGCTTTATTTTGACAGTCTTTCCAACGCGTTTTTTCCCCCCTATTGTTTCAATAATAGTGGTGAATCAAAAAATAAAAATAAATTATATATACATACACAATCATTTTAATACACCTATCTATATGTGTGTATATACATATATGTATATATATATATATATATATATATATATATAGATAGACTTTTATTAAATGTATTAATCTCTCTCTCTCTCGCTATATATATATATATATAAATATATAGAGTTATATATTTCTATACATATATAAATATATATATACATTTATATAAATTATTTTCAAATTATTTTTATATATATATATATATATATATATATATATAGACTATTACATTTATTAATCTCTCTCTCATATATATATATATATATATATATATTTTAATGTGCGACAGTATTAACCCTGCAACAGATTTTACCATGTGACAGGTGAATCCAGCAACAGCAATTGCAGCAGATTTTTTCCCTGCAACTAAAAAGATTGGGAAAAGTGCGACAGATTAGTAAATACCAAGAGAAAAAAAAGGTCCGAAAAGCAAAAGTCAAACACAAACAGACAGTCTACTCTTAGTAAATGAGGGCATATTCACATGGTCACATGAATTGTTTCGGAATTGTTGCAAATTTTTCTAATTAACTTTGATAAGAAATACAATTAATGAACACAATAATGAACGATTTTTAAGTCCACCTCCCTCCCTTTTGTTGCTTGCCGCACCAGAGAATTATGTTTTCGTTTATAAAACACTAACAGGATCTGGTGCCCAGGATCTGCTTAGTAATTCTACAATATGAGAAGAAAAATTATGTATTACATCATAACAGGAAACAGAACTCCTGGAAAGTTGGGTGCCAAAGCTACAACATTTCAGCTTTCCTGACAGGCAGATAAGCCAAGTAATGCTGCAACATGAGAATAATTGAATGGGACTTTGGCCAAAATTCTATAGGTGATTAATAGGTGAAGAATTGCCCAACCCTACCAAATCTGCAGCACGTGGACTATAGGAAATGTATGATATAAGATTCGGGAGATCTGGAAAGATTGGTGCTGTTTCCAATAAAATTATACAACTGAATATATACAGTTTAATCATTAAAGGGGTTATCAAGGAAAAAACTTTTTATATATATAATCAACTGGCTCCAGAAAGTTAAACAGATTTGTAAATTACTTTTATAAAAAAAAATAATCCTTTCAGTACTTATGAGCTGCTGAAGTTGAGTTGTTCTTTTCTGTCTAAGTGCTCTCTGATGACACCTGTCTCGGGAATTGTCCAGAGTAGAAGCAAACCTCTGCTACTCTGTGCCGTTCCCGAGACAAGCAGAGATGTCAGCAGAGAGCACTGTTGCCAGACAGAAAACAACTCAACTTCTGCAGCTGATAATTATTGGAAGGATTATGATTTTTTTTATAGAAGTAATTTACAAATCTGTTTTACTTTCTGGAGCCAGTTGATATAAAAAGTTTTTTTTTTTCCTGGAATACCCCTTTAACACTTTAGTGACTATTTTTACAGCAGTTACTGAGGGGCTTAGGTTAGAGCAAAAAAAAATAAAAATAAAAAATATAATAAAAGGGTATGTAAACAAAAAATTACAAGTAAAACAAAAGCACACATAATTAGTACCGGCATTCCATAACAATCCAAACTAAAAAAAACTATCATTTTATTTGTCCCTCATAGTTAAAGGGGTTATTCAGGAATCGAAAAACACAGATAATTTCTTTCAAAGACGGCTCCCTGTCTGTCTCCGTTGGGTGTGGTTCTGCAGCTCAGTTCCTTTGAAGTGAATGGAGCCACGTTGTAATACCACACCCAAAGTGGAGACAGACAGGGAGCGGTCTTTGAAAGAAATTAGGTCTGTTTTTCTATTCCTGGATAACCCCTTTAACACCATATAAAAAAAAAAATAAAAAAAAATTTACAATGAAAGAATGGCTGTTTTTTGTTGATCCCACCTCCCAATGAAACAACATAAACAGCACTCAAAAAGTCATGTACCTCAATATGGTACCAATGAAAAACTAGAAGTCAACCGTTTCCAAAAAGGTGGCAAATAAAAGTAAAAAAAGTTGTGAGCGCAAAAATAAAAAATACGACTTTTGTACACCAGTGGCATACAAGGATGATAAGCTCCCTTCTACAGTACTCCCTTGCCGTCTGGTCACTGGCTATGCGCCAGGCTATGTATTCACTAAAACGTTAAGAGACTATTAAACATGTGCAGAAGCTGTGCTCACTTCATAGGTGGTGAGGGACAGCCGGGCACTAACCGCTAATAATGTTCAGCGGCAATCCTGCCGCTGTCCATCATTATCCCTCTATATACCATAAATAATGAAGATCGCGACATCTAATAGAATAATAAACAAGTGCCTGTTAACTCAGTGGAACCCCACAGCACGATAGCGGGGGTCCGATGACTTAAAATGGCAGTGGAGGTCCCCTTACCAGCCTCCTGCTGCCAGATTGTCGCTCCAGTGATGCAGAATGGCAGAGCCAGAGTGTGTCAGTACAGAGCTAATCGACTGTTCAACGTTATACAACAAGTTAGTGGAATTTAATGATTGTATGTAAAAGTCCCAACTTAAAGGGGCACTCCACTGGCCAGCGTTCAGAATAAAATGTATCGAATGCTGTTTTCACGCTGCCGAGGTCGGTCTTGCCCCTCATGACATCACGACCACGCCCCCTCAATGCAAGTCTATGGGAGGGGGCGTGACGGACGTCACGTCCCCTCCCATAGACTTGCATTGAGGGGGCGTGGCCGTGATGTCATGAGGGGCAAGACCGACCTCGGCAGCGTGAAAACAGCATTCGAAACATTTACTTCCGAACGTTGGCCAGTGGAGTGCCCCTATAAAAAGTGTAAAAAAAAAAAGTTTTTAAAATGATATAAAAGCTCCTCCCTTAATAATAATTTTAATCACCCATCTTTCCACATGCTGAACTGTCCGAACTATTAAAAAAAATGTTTATGATCCCACAGGGTGAATGGCATAAATGTAAAATAATAGCAAACGCCAGAAAAGCTGATTTTTGGTCATTTCATGAATCAGAAAAAAAATTAATAAAAAGTGATCAGAAAGTCCCATCAAAACAAAAGTTGTACCAATAAAAACTACAGATCATAGAGCACATAAAGCCCCTTATACAGAAAACTTAAAGTAACAGAGGACAGTATAGGGCAATTTTAAAGGGTACCTCTCATCAAATAAACTTTTGATATATTTTAGATTAATGAATGTTGAATAACTTTCCAATAGCATGTTAATGAAAAATATGCTTCTTT
>NC_079200.1:32145707-32220707 GCF_029499605.1 Hyla sarda
GTGTATTGCAGGCACATGTAAAGGCACCAGAGGTCCTTCAGCGGCGGATCTGCAGCGTAAAATACACTGCAAATCCGCTTGTCTGAACATACCCTTATGCAGCGTTTTACAAACAGTGTGTCTCCAGCTGTTGCAAAATTACAATTCCTAACCAAAAGGCAGTCCGGGCATGCTGGGAGTTGTAGTTGTGCGCCAGCTGGACGTACACTGGTTGGAAAACACTGTTCTAAGGCATCCTTCTCTTTTTTGTATAAAAATACGGATGAAATACTGATTTTAATATTTTTTTTTTTACAATTTGCTACAGCTCTGTTTATGTATTTTGTTATGCGCTGTGCGTTTACTTTTTTTGTTAATGACATACTATTTTTTTTTTTGCTGTTTTTGGTGATATTTAGAGATGAGCGAACTTACAGTAAATTCGATTCGTCACGAACTTCTCGGCTCGGCAGTTGATAACTTATCCTGCATAAATTAGTTTAGCTTTCCGGTGCTCCGGTGGGCTGGAAAAGGTGGATACAGTCCTAGGAGACTCTTTCCTAGGAATGTATCCACCTTTTCAAGCCCACCGGAGCACCTGAAAGCTGAACTAATTTATGCAGGAAAAGTCATCAACTGCCGAGCCGAGAAGTTCGTGACGAATCGAATTTACTGTAAGTTCGCTCATCTCTAGTGATATTGTTGAAAAACAGAATTTAAAAACAGAAAAAATACAGACATGTGAACTGTGCAAAAACAGAACACTAAGGCTAGGTTCACATTGATGTTGACGTTGAGCCGACAGACCATGAAACGGGTCGGAACACAACGGACACTGCTGGGTCCCAACAGACCCTTTTCACTTGCATTAGGTCCGTCGGGGATCCAGTAGTTTAGCAGAAGAAAAAAAAAAAAGTGCATGCACAATATTTTTCTCCGCTAAACTCCCAATGTAACTCCGAATAGCGGAGACCAACAGCAATGTGAACAAGGCCTAAAATTCCTCCGACTTATATCCATAGATTAGTCAGAGTACCAATATGGATCCACTAAACCATGCTGTGTATTGAAGAAAAAAAAACACCATCTGCAGAATGAATTGGCCCAGGTTTACCAATCTGGTAATTATTGTAAGGCTATATACCAACCAATCACAGCTCAGCTTTCATCTTAACATGCACTGGTACAATGAAAGCTCAGCTTTGATTGGTTGTTTTGGGCAAAATCTTTTTGTCTCTGACAGATTGATACATCTACGACCATTGTCCAGTTTTACCGATGCATACAAAGCTGAAATAATCCAGATCTAAGATACAGAAAGAAAATGACCCCCTAAAACTGTTTATCACATTGGCTCATACTGTTGGTTAAAGAGGTACTCCGGTGGAAATTTTTTTTTTTAAATCAACTGTTTTTAGAAAGTTAAACAGATTTTTAAATTACTTTTATTAAAAAATCTTAACCCTTCCAGTACTTATCAGCTGCTGTATAATACAGAGGAAGTTCTTATCTTTTTGAATTTCTTTTCTGTCTGACCACAGTGCTCTCTGCTGACACCTCTGTCCATGTCAGGGACTGTCCAGAGCAGGAACAATTCCCCTTAGCAGACCTCTCCTGCTCTGGACAGTTCCTGACATGGACAGAGGTGTCAGCAGAGAGCACTGTTCACAGACAGAAAAAAAAATTCAAAAGAGAAAAGAACTTCCTGTGGAGCATACAGCAGCTGACAAGAACTGGAAGGATTAAGATTTTAAAATAGAAGTAATTTACAAATCTGTTTAACTTTCCGGCACCAGTTGATTTAAACAAAAAAAAAAATGTCTTCCAGTGGAGTACCCCTTTAGACAGTCAAGTTATAGTTTTAGACCATCTATTAGTTGGCTTACTTACCAAAATGTCAGCGCATTTCTTAAGTCACATCTCTTTTCTAATAAGCCACACTGGGTAGATGAAATGTGTCACAACTGCTTGGCACCACAATTCTGGCACAGTAAATCTAGGCCATAGAGGAATGCCTATGTTGGTATTATTTTCTATGGAAGGAGATGTAACACTGGCGACAATGCGGCCATTAAATTTACTATTTAAAAACTGCAGCATTGGCAATAGCGCATATAGATGTCGGTATTTAGTCACATAGGTCATAGCTACCCAATTCTTTACAAGAAAGAAGATGTGTTTATGTGAATAACTAAGAAATATATACATATATATAAATATATATATATATATATATATATATATATATATATATATATACACACACACACACACACATTATTTTACAGTTTCTGATATGCTTTCTTGTATAATTTAGTCCCTGGGCGCTGATCTTGGGTGTCGCCGCTGCAGAGGGCGCTAGTTAAGTTAAATCAGCTTGTCTATATGGACAAATGCAATTATAATATTTGCGATTTTAGGGTTTATTTAGATGAGGATATATATAAATCTCCCACATGCATTTAGGCTGCCATGATAAATGTGCATGTATGTAGTCATATTCTTTAAGTAAACCTGGCAGACGTATGACAAGCTCACCAGGGACCCTATTATTGCAGTTGTGGACCTTATATACAGGATAGGATAGGGGTTATTTACAAAACAAAATAGTAAATCTTGGGAATACTGTCATTAGGAAAGTGGGAATATTTTCTGGTATCACCTATAACAATGTTAGACCTATCACTTTGCAGATAATAAATGCTACAGTTTTATCGTTTACCACACAATGAAGCTGCAGACTGTACTTTACACTGATGTTTGCACAAGGGGTACGGTATGTCTTATCTTATGGACGCTAAGGAAGAAAATCATTAATTTTTTTCTTTTCATGAATGCCTAGAAGACAAACAACAGATTTTTGCTGACTACCCAATATCTAAAATGCACACAAATAGCCACAGACAATGTCCTCATAGAAACACAGTGCGCCACCAGACATTGTGCTGTCTACGGAATGTCCAGCCGGAATTTTCCAGGTGGACATTTCACCGTGTAAACATAGCCTTAGAGATGATGTGAAATCCAGGTCTCGATGGGTTACAGCGGTTCTGACCTCACAGAGGGGAAAACGTAATATTGGGCAGGTGATTTTAATAATGCAGCCTATTAAACTATATTTTTCTTTTTACTGCATTGAAAATAGACCAATGAAACTTAAAGGGGTTCTCCACCATA
Organism: Hyla sarda; assembly: GCF_029499605.1. Classification (NCBI taxonomy): domain Eukaryota; kingdom Metazoa; phylum Chordata; class Amphibia; order Anura; family Hylidae; genus Hyla; species Hyla sarda. The sequence continues at coordinate 32,148,864 of NC_079200.1, forward strand.
AGGTGATTTTAGTACGTACCTGGCAGACAGTAATGGGCATGCTTAGGAAGGATCTGCGCTTGTCTTGGGGCTAAATGGCTATGTTGTGAGATTACCATAACACTGTGGCTAGCTTTTTGTGAACTGGTATTTCCTGTTTGAGTTTCCTTCTTTGCCTACAAATGCCAGAATTCCATTTTCCTCCCTCCCACACATCAGCCACTCCACCCATTGAAACATAAATGAACTGCATCCATTCAAAAGACCTGTGGTTTTCAATCAGGGTGCCTACAGCTGTTGCATTAGTTGCAGTATGCAAAAAGAAAAACGGCAGCACAGCACTCACCCTTCCATACAGGACGTGGTTTATTCGGGGTCCATACAGTACAGTGGGACGGGGGGGAGGTGAAGGAAAGAGAGCTCACCCGAGTCCAGAAAACGACAGCACCGTTTTGCAGTAAAACCGCTTGGTCACTTGGTCACAAGTGCTGTGCTGCCGTTTTTCTTTTTGCATATTGTACGCACCTGTGTATACAGCGTCCTGCACCACCATTCATTACAGTACAGCTATCCCGACATCTACAAGTGATTGCTCACGGGTTCCAGTGCCGAGTACTTATCTCTATTTTGTAATGCATTAGTTGCAGATTGATCCCTCCACCCATAGAAGCAGACAGACTCCCTGTCATCAGCTGACTAGTGATGACAGGTCTCGGCCGCATTGCAACCTGGGAAAAATCTGAGACAACAGTCATTTTGTATGCTGGTAAAAATAAATATTGGGATGAAAATCACAGAAGAATTGTGAGAAAACCGTCACACACAGGTACAGACACTATATTATGAACTACACTAACTTTACAGCCCCTGTAGCATAGTCAAATAAAAAAAAAATCCTGGAATACCCCTTTAACACCTTTATCCTTAGTATAGTTTTTTTTTTTTTTTTTTTTTTTTTACTGGAGGGGCATTTTTTTTTTTTTTTTTACCTTTAATTTACAAAAAATTATACATTCTTTTTATACAATAACTTTTCTCTTTTTTTTTAGATACCATGAACATCACCAGAAGTTTTTTTTTGTCCCCCTAACCCCCCTACCTCCCCTATAAATTTCTCAGATAAGGTTCCAGGGCCCTGTCCGACCCTTACCATCCACATACTCTCATTGCCAATTAGACTTATTTAACCCCTTAAGGACCAAGCCCATTTTTACCTTAAGGACCAGGCCAATTTTATTTTTGCGTTTTCGTTTTTTCCTCCTCGCCTTCTAAAATCCATAACTCTTTTATATTTCCATCTACAGACCCATATAAGGGCTTGTTTTTTGCATGACCAATTGTACTTTGTACTGAAACCTCTCATTTTACCATAAAATGTACGGTGAACCCCCCCCAAAAAAAAATTTAGGGAGGAAATTTAAATGAAAACCACAATTTTGCACATTTTGGAGGGTTTTGTTTTCACATTGTACAATTTACGGTATAAATGACAGGTGTTCTTTATTTTGTGGGTCAATACGATTAAAATGATACCCATGGCTAGATACTTTTATATTTCTGTACCGCTTAAAAAAAATCTAAAACTTTTTGTACAAAATCAGTAATCTAAAATCGCCCTATTTTGACAACCTATAACTTTTTCATTTTTCCATATATAGGGCGGTATGAGGGCTCATTTTTTGCACCATCATCTGTACTTTTTATTGATACCACATTTGCATATATAAAACTTTTAGATAATTTTTTATAAATTTTTAAAAAATAAAATGTGACAAAAAAGCTGCATTTTTGGACTTTTTTTTTATTTTTTACATTTACGCCATTCACCGCATGGGATAATTAACATTATATTTTGATAGTACGGACATTTACGCACGCGGCGATACCAAATATGTTTATAAGATTAAAAAAATGACACTTTTTGGGGGTAAAATGGGAAAAACTGACAATTTTCATTTTTATTGAGGGAGGGGATTTTTCACTTTTTTTTACTTTTTATTTTTACATTTTTCAACTTTTATTTTGCACTTTTTATGTCCCCATAGTGGACTATCTATAGCAATCCTTTGATTGCTAATACTGTTCAGTGCTGAGTATCGGACATAGCACTGATCAGTATTATCGGTCATCTTCTGCTCTGGTCTGCTCGATCTCAGACCAGAGCAGAAGACCCCGGGATGCGGCCGGAGCCAGGTGAGGGGACCTCCGGCCGCCATGCTGGATGATCGGATCCCCGCGGCAGCGCTGCGGGCGATCCGATCATCCATTCAAAGTGCCGCACTGCCGCGATCCGTATTGATCACGGCATCGGAGGGGTTAATGGCGGACATCCGCGCGATCGCGGATGTCGGCCATTACCAGCGGGTCCCCGGCTGCTACTAGCAGCCGGAACCTGACGTTTAGGACGCGAGCACCGGTCCGATGCTCGCGGTCGTACACAGGACGTAAATGTACGTCCTGGTGCGGGAAGTCCCGCCAAACCAGGACGTACATTTACGTCCGTGGTCGTTAAGGGGTTAAATAATATTTCTCCTCTCCTACCCCATCTCCTCCTAACTAAACCACCATATAATTATACAAAAACAGAATAAAACAGTAATGAGGCAGTTTCTTTATGTGAATTGAATATACCTTATTCAGATATACAGGACAGATTATTTGGGCACAAATTTCTGCCTATAGCATAAACATACCCTTAAGATGGCATAACCTACAAAGCATCCGTCTCGTGCACCATGCTCCATTACAGACATCCAAGCCGAGGCTCCCTTGGCACCTTTGTAGCCAAATCCCGCAGCGTCATTTGTAAACCCATCCAGTCAGAACCCGACAAAGCATGACTTCCCGCCCCCTGGAAGAGCTGCACAACGTGCTTACAGGTATGGCTCCGTGAGCCTGCTGATTAATAGATGCCATCACTCAGTGTCCAGCTGGAGGGTGCAGCACCCCCCCCCAAGAGCGGAGATAACAAGCAGCCGGAATAATGAGCAGTGACAGGTCACTCGTCATTCTGATAGGATGTAATTAAGGAGCCAGGAAAAGGAGAAAGACGGGCGCTGGCGCAGTGTGGGGCTAAGGAAAAGGAGCAAGGAGGGAGACGGAATGTGTCATCCGCACAATGGTCCGAAAGCATACAGGTTACAGACATAAGGGGAAGTGGGTCATTGTCATTCGCAAACGATATCGCTTTAAAGGACAGGACACTCATACGACACTTTATAAACACTGTACTTTTAATGTAAGGTCACATGATGACTTTCAAAGTCCAGTGCCGATAAGTTTCACCGGGCGGTTGTTATATCTTCGGGATATATCTGCTTCAATCTGTAAGAATTAAAAATAAAAAAAATAATAAAAAAAAAGCGCAATGACTCCATTAAGACTCTAAAGCCATACATATTAGTTTTAAGCAGTGTTTCCAAACCAGGGTGCCTCCAGCTGTTGCAAGACTACAACTCCCAGCATGCCCAGACAGCCTTCGGCTGTCCGGGCATGCTGGGAGTTGTAGTCTTGCAACAGCTGGAGGCACCCTGGTTGGGAAACACTGCTATATACAATACACCACAACATCTCCGGTCATGCTCGGCCTCACCAGGCACTGTCCATGCATGCTGGGAGTTGTAGTATTGCAACAGCTGGAGGCATCCTGGTTGGGAAACACTGGTCTATACAATACACCACAACATCTCCGGTCATGCTCAGCCTCACCAGGCACTGTGCGGGCATGCTGGGAGTTGTAGTCATGCAACAGCTGGAGGCACCCTGGTTGGGAAACACTGCTATATACAATACACCACAACATCTCCGGTCATGCTCAGCCTCACCAGGCACTGTGCGGGCATGCTGGGAGTTGTAGTCTTGCAACAGCTGGAGGCACTCTGGTTGGGAAACACTGCTATATACAATACACCACAACATCTCCGGTCATGCTCGGCCTCACCAGGCACTGTCCGGGCATGCTGGGAATTGTAGTATTGCAACAGTTGGAGGCACCCTGGTTGGGAAACACTGCTATATACAATACACCACAACATCTCCGGTCATGCTCAGTCTCACCAGGCACTGTCCGGGCATGCTGGGAGTTGTAGTTTTGCAACAGCTGGAGACACACTATTTGGAAAAGATATAAGTAAACATGGAAAAAAAAACTGCTCCCCGCCTGGATTGGAGGAACTTCTGTGTCTTTAGGAAGCACAGAACAGGTATCCAAGGCGCATACTTGACGTGAACAGGTCCATAACAAAAAAAACGTACAGGTTCCAGCTCCCAAAAATGTCTAAAAGTCCAAAAAAACAAATTTCACATGATTAAAATGATGAAAACAAAAAATAAGGTGGTATTAAAAGCATAGCAGAAACGCTTCTGCTATGCTTTTAATACCATCTTATTTTTGGTTTTCATCATTTTAATCATGTGAAATAAATTTTGGACTTTTATACATTTTTTGGGAGCTGGAACCTGCAAGTTTTTTTGTTATGGACCTGTTTGGAAAACACTGCTTTAAAGTCAGACGAACCTCCTGATTTTGGCAACCTTTTAATCTGCATAGGGGCATACTGACTCTCTCATGACAAAAGATGTTAAGGAAAAAGTCAGGTATGTTAATAAGCCACAGGAGGTGTCTGGCAGCGGCATTCTCACCTCTCCCCATTAATAAAACAAAGAAATAGCAGTTTGTACATCCAGCTACGTCTTCCTAGTAGTACATTTCCTACGTTTTAAGTTTTTTTTTTTTTGTTTTTTTTTAACCCAAGCTTGCCCCTGATCCCTACCACTCACCTGCTTCTGGAGTTCACGACTCCGCTCTTGAAGAAGTAAAAGTTTAGGTTCCAGGCTTTCCCTCTCCTCCGCTGCCAGCTTCCCCCTCTCCAACCATGCCTCTCTTTTCCTCTCTAAGAGCTCTGCTTGCTTCAGGCGCTGTCGCAGTAGGTCCGTTACACGATCAACATACCTGTAAATAAATGTCATGTATTCTGACCCCAAGAAGCACCTTAGTCTATTAAAAGAAACAAAGAATGTGTCGGCAGAGAAGAACCCTTTGGCCCATCTAGTCTTCCCAATAACCTGAATCCTATCAATAGTCCCTGGCCCTATGTTATACGAAGAATAGCCTTATGCTTATCCCTATCTTATATGAAGGATAGCCTTATACCTATCCCTATCTTATATGAAGGATAGCCTTATACCTATCCCTATCTTATATGAAGGATAGCCTTATGCCTAACCCTATCTTATATGAAGGATAGCCTTATGTCTGTCCCGATCTTATATGAAGCATAGCATTATGCCTATCTTATATGAAGGATAGCCTTATGCCTATCCCCATCTTATAAGAAGGATAGCCTTATGCCTATCCCTATCTTATATGAAGCATAGCATTATGCCTATCCCTATCTTATATGAAGGATATCCTTATGCCTAACCCTATCTTATATTAAGGATAGCCTTATGCCTAACCCTATCTTATATGCAGGATAGCCTTATGTCTGTCCCGATCTAATATGAAGGATAGCCTTATGCCTATCTCTATCTTATATGAAGGATAGCCTTATGCCTATCCCTATCTTATATGAAGGATAGCCTTATGCCTATCCCTATCTTATATGAAGATATGAAGGCTTATTATAAGCCTTATGCCTATCTCTATCTTATATGAAGGATAGCCTTATGCCTATCCCATGCATGCTTAAACTCCTTTACTGTATTTGCAGCGACCACTTCTGCAGGAAGGCTATTCCATGCATCCACTACTCTCTCAGTAAAGTAATACTTCCTGATATTACTGCAGAAACCTTTGTCCCTCTAATATAAAACCATATCCTCTTGTGGTAGTTTTTCTTCTTTTAAATCTCCTGTCCTCCTTTACCGTGTTGATTCCCTTTATGTATATAAAAGTCTCTATCATATCCCCTCTGTCTCTTCTTTCTTCTATACATGTTAAGGTCCTTTAACCTTTCCTGGTAAGCTTTATCCTGCAATCCATGTACTAGTTTAGTATCTTCTTTGAACTCTCTCTAGAGTTTCTATATCCTTCTGGAGATACGGCCTCCAGTACTGCGCACAATACTCCAAGTGAGGTCTCACCAGTGTTCTGTAAAGCGGCATGAGCACTTCTCTCTTTCTACTGCTTATACCTCTCCCTATACATCCAAGCATTCTGCTAGCGTTTTCCTGCTGCTCTATTACATTGTCTTCCTACCTTTAAGTTTTCTGAAATAACGACTCCTAAATCCCTCTCCTCAGATACTGAGGTCAGGACTGTGTCAAATATTCTATATTCTGCCTGAGGGTTTTTACGCCCCAGGATACATTATCTTGCACTTATCCACATTAAATTTCAGTTGCCAGAGTTCTGACCATTCTTCTAGTTTGCCTAAATCCTAAATAAAAAACAATGGGGGAGATCCAATGCAATTTATGCCACACTTTCAATGTGTTTTAGACTCTTTTGAGCCCCATTAAAAGGACAAGGCTTATCAGACAGTGGATGTGACTTTGTTAAAATGGGCATGGCTTAAAGGAGAACTCCAGCCTTAATGAACTTATCCTGTATCCACAGGATAAGGGAGAAGTAGCTGATCGCAGAGGGACTGACCACTGGGACCTGGAACGGGGGCCCAGCTCTCTCAGTGAGGAGAACAGTAGATGGCACATGCTCCATTCATTTCAATGGGAGCACCGAAAAGACATAGAAATGAATGGAGTAGACTACACACACTCCTCAATGAGAGAGCCGGGGTCCCGTACCGGAGATCACGGGGGGGTTCCAGGGGTCGGATCCTGTGGCTAGGGCATGAGTTAATTTAGGTTGGAGTTCTCCTCTAAATGTTTTGGTACACACATTTTAAGCTAACTAATAAATGGTGCAAACTAAGACTAGACAGTCTGAAGATGCACCAGATTTTCCAATAACCCAAACCACTATGGTAAATCTGGTATATTCACAGACTGTCGAGTACAAGTTTACAATGTCTAAGAATTAGACAGTTTTTATTGATCTCCTCAAACAATCTTGGTGAGAAGTAACGCACAGCTGATCACACTAACCGCGGTGATGCTAGGATGAGGAAAAGATGGCGCATTTTGACGTCGGTTAAGCGTCCAATTAAGCTTCTAACTTGCGATAACATGGCTTCAACTTTCTTCTGGGTCTGTCCCTGCAGAATGGATGGGGCTGTCTGGAACTGTGTGACGGTGACAATGTCAGTATCACCATCAATACCCTGCAGCCACTGAGAGAGGAAGAGCTCCAACTGGTAGGGAGATATAAAAGAGAGATTAATAGGAAGAAAAAGACAGAGAAGGACATAAGTGACAAAATCAAGAGCAACAACAGAGAGATAGAGGAAAAGACACAAGATATCATCAGTTCTATGAAAATCAAGAGAGAGAGAGAGAGAGAGAGAGAGAGAGAAAGAGAAAGAGAGAGACAGAGAGAGGAGACAGAGAGAGGAGACAGAGAGATAGAGGAAAAGACACAAGATATCATCAGTTCTATGAAAATCAAGAGAGAGAGAGAGAGACAGAGAAAGAGACAGAGAAAGAGAGAGAGGATAGAGAAAGAGAGAGAGACAGAGAAAGAGAGCGAGAGAGAGAAAGAGAGACAAAGAAAGAGAGCGAGAGAGAGAAAGAGAGCGAGAGAGAGAAAGAGAGAGAGACAGAGAAAAAGAGAGAGACAGAGAGAGAGAGAGAGAGAGAGAGAGAGAGAGAGAGAAAGAGAAAGACAGAGAGAGGAGACAGAGAGAGGAGACAGAGAGATAGAGGAAAAGACACAAGATATCATCAGTTCTATGAAAATCAAGAGAGAGAGAGAGAGACAGAGAAAGAGACAGAGAAAGAGAGAGAAAGAGAGAGAGGATAGAGAAAGAGAGAGAGAGACAGAGAAAGAGAGCGAGAGAGAGAAAGAGAGACAAAGAAAGAGCGAGAGAGAGAAAGAGAGCGAGAGAGAGAAAGAGAGAGAGACAGAGAAAAAGAGAGAGACAGAGAGAGGGAGGGAGAAAGAGAGAGAGAAAGAGAGAGACAGAAAGAGAGAAAGAGAGAGAGAGAAAGAGAGAGACAGAAAGAGAGAAAGAAAGAGAGAGAAAGAGACAGAGAAAGAGAGAGAGGATAGAGAAAGAGAGAGAGACAGAGAAAGAGAGAGGGAGAGAGAGAGGGAGAGAGAGAGACACACACAAGAGAGATAGGGACAGAGAGAGAGGAGAGAGAGAGAGAGAGAGAGAGAGAGAGAGAGACACCGAGAGAGAGACAGAGAAAGACAGTGAGATAGAGAAAGTAACAGAAAGACAGACAGACAGACAGAGAAAGAGACAGAGAGAAAGAGGGAGAGAGACAGACAGAGAGAGAGAGACACAGAGAAAGAGAGACAGAGAAAAAGAGAGACAGAGAAAGCGAGACAGAGAGAATGTATGAAAAGTAAGGAGATTCCGAGAAAAAAAATATTTAAAGATTAATGTCTAAGACAGTGATGTATATAGCTATGTATATCTATCTATATATCTAGGTAAATAGTCATGAGATAGAATTGATGAAAATCAAGGAGATTCAGATGTAAAAAAAAAAAAGACATGTCTAAGACATTCTTTCCCAACCAGGGTACCTCCAGCTGTTGCAAAACTACTATTCCCAGCATGCCTGCACAGCCGAAATGTCTAAGACAGTGTTTCCTAACCAGGGTACCTACAGCTGTTGCAAAACTACAACTCCCAGCATGCTTGGACAGCTGACAGCGTTTCCCAACCAAGGTACCTTCGGCTGTTGCAAAACTATAACTCCCAGCATGCCCGACAGCCTTCACTTGTCCGGCCATGCTGGAAGTTGTAGTTTTGCAACAGCCGGGGGCACCCTGGTTGGAAAACACTGGTCTAAGAGGTCAAGGCTGAAAAACAGATTAAAACACAGAGGAGGAACAAATGAAACAAGTTGTAAAATATAGCAAAATGGAGAAGACAAGAGCACAAGAATGGTGCAGACTGCAGAAAAGCTCTGAACAAAGACGACAGAACAAAGAGAATAAGATAGAGAGAGATCATGGAATGAGAGGAGGAAGAGAAAGATAGGAAAGGGCCATGAGTATAAAGATCCTGCTATTAACAACACCATGCAAGAAAAGAGACATGTGGAGAAGTAAGGAGGTGTTTCTCATGCTGAGGATTTTTGATGCAGTTTTTGAAGACAAAGCCAGAAACACAACACAAATGGAGGACATCCATATGGAGAATCTGAGACTTTTCATTTTAAATCCATTCCTGCATGAAAAAAACTGAACTTGGGAACCCCTCCTCAGGGTATGTTCACACTACGAAAATTTGCGAGGAAAAGCTCCTCGTAGTAATCCTCTTTCTGCTCTATGGTAAAATGGAGCAGAAATCACGTAAAATTGGTGCTTATTTTCTGCGGAATTTGCTGCGTAACTTAGCGCAGAAATTCAAAGTCCCATTGACTTAAAGGGGTACTCCTGTGGATCAACTGGTACCAGTAAGTTAAACAGATTTGTAAATTATTTCTATAAAAAAAAAATCTTAATCCTTCCAGTACCTTTTGGCTGCTGAATACTACAGAGGAAATTGTTTTCTTTTTGGAACACAGAGCTCTCTGCTGACATCACGAGCACAGTGCTCTCTGCTGGCATCTCTGTCCATTTTAGGAATTGTCCAGAGCAGGAGAAAATCCCCATAGCAAACCTATGCTGCTCTGGACAGTTCCTAAAATGGACAGAGATGTCAGCAGAGAGCACTGTGGTCATGATGTCAGCAGAGAGCACTGTGTTCCAAAAAGAAAACCATTTCCTCTGTAGCATACAGACCCTAAAAAGTACTGGAAGGATTAAGATTTTTTAATAGAAGTAATTTACAAATCTGTTTAACTTTCTGGCACCAGTTGATTTAAAAAAATAAAATAAAAGATTTCCACTGGAGTACCCCTTTAATGGGATTTTACTTGCAGATTCCGCCAGAAAAATGAACATGTCTTCTCTTTTGCTGGAATTCTGATCTGTGTTGGAAACTAGAGTCAATGGGAGTTTGATTCAAAGCAGAATCAGTCTTGGTTTTCCGTAGTGTGAACTAAACTTTAGGTGCAGTGGTTACAAGATCGGGCCGTCACCTCCATTAATTCATCAACAAACTGATTGCGCGTTTCTGTGTTTTCAAGCACTGTGAGAGCGTCGGATCCTCGAGCCACACCTGGAGGGACTGAGAGAAATGGAAAAATCATTAAAGGGGTATTCCAGGAAAACATTTTTTATTAGATCGACTGGTTCCAGAAAGTGAAACAGATTTGTAAATTACTTCTACTAAAAAATCTTAATCCTTCCAGTAGTTATCACCTGCTGTTGTTCTTTTCTGTCTAAATGCTCTCTGATGACCCCTGTCTCGAGAACTGTCCAGAGTAGGAGGGAATCCCCATAGCAAATGCCAAGGGGATTCGTTCCTACTCTGGACAGCTCCAGAGAAAGGTGTCATCAGAGAGCAGTTAGACAGAAAAGAACAACTTAACTTCAGCAGCTTATAAGTACAGGAAGGGTTAAGATTTTTTAATAGAAGTAATTTACAAATCTGTTTAACTTTCTGGACCCAGTTGATATATATATATATATATATATATATATATTAAAAAAGTTTTTTTTTTTCCTGAAATACCCCTTTAAAGCAGAAACAAAATGACATCAAAGCTTCAAATTGTTTCTTTTAAAAATAGTAATTTAAAATTTCATGTTTCCTTAGGTACCCGCTAAAGGTGGTATTGAACATACAATCTATACAACAGCTGTTTTACCGGAGAGAGGAATAAGCTACTGCCAGATTAAAGGGGTACTCCACTGGAAAACATTTTGTTTTAAATCAACTGGTGCCAGAAAGTTAAACAGATTTGTAAATTACTTCTATTAAAAAATCTTAATCCTTCCAGTACTTATCAGTTGCTATATGCTCCACAGGAAGTTCTTTTCTTTTTGAATTTCTTTTCTGCCTGACCACAGTGCTCTCTGCTGATACCTCTGTCCATGTCAGGAACTGTCCAGTTCCTAAAATGGACAGAGAATCTTACAGCTAGTTTACCCACACTAAGCCCAGTATACTGGGTTATAGTGAAGGTGAACAGCTGTAAAACGAGGGGTTACTCACTAAAATCTGTGGCTTCTGTGCAGAGTTATGCTTGTAAATCAATTTATTAATAATGCACATTGGAGGCAGGGAGCTGGCTGGCCCAGCTACCCTGTCTCACCTATATTCACTCCTTGGCCCGCCCCTGGCTTCATCATACAAATTCTGCCACTTTCACGTCACTAGGACATGAGACACGGCGGGGGAGGTGAGTGTGTCTCTATGCGTCACTGAAGCCTCGCTACACCCGGAAGCCAGCCGGGCCTATGCTCTGCTCAACATGTGGAGGCACACTAGTTGGGAAACACTGAGATCATATGCTAGAAGTTGTGGTTATGCAACACCTGGAGGCACACTGGTAGGGAAACACTGAACTAGCCGATAGCAGAGGGTTTGACCACTGGTGCCCCCTGCAGTGTTGAGAACGGGGATTGTGCAAGCGCACCACTGCTCCATTCAATCTCTTTAGGAGCCAGGGAGCCTAACACTGTACTTGTTTGTTCTCCAGCTCCTATAAAGTAATGAATTGAGCAGCAACGCGCATGCGCAACCTTATGCTCTTTTCTAACAGGAGAATGAAGTCCTCATTTTCGAGATCGCTGGGGGCACTTGTGATTAGATCCCCTAACCTGTGGATTTAGGATAACTTTTTTTTCAAATGGGAAAACCCATCAAGTGTTGTCTAGAAACCTAGTGAAGTTCATAGGAGAGATGTGTTAGATATTTTTTATAAACACAATAATAATCCTTCATTTAGATCGAAGAATAAAAAAAAAAAAAATGAAATTACATTCCTAAGCAAGCATTAACCAAAAATGTCAAGAACTAAAAAAAAAGGGAATGGAAGAGACATTTTAATGTCTCCAGAAGTAAATTGACAAAGTCCAATCAATGTTTTATGAATGTAATAAAGGGATTTCTGTCCCTTTATGGACACAAGTCCCACAAGTCTAATAATATGAACTAACAGCATTACAGGGATCTACACAGCCATCGCATGCCTGCAGATATGCACATATATTTATGCTTATGTAAAAATGTCCGAAGTGTTGCCATCTCCATATGACAACGACTAAACCCAACTTAGTTCTAAGAAGAAAGAGATGACAGCACAAAGTAGGAGAACCTACAATGAATCATCCAAAATCTGTACTTGAGCAAAATCTAAAGGATTTAATTAAATATTCCTGCAAGACTCTTAGAATATGTGACTGTCACTTCACCAACCACATCCTGAAATGGCTGATGAATGACTAATACTAATACAAGTTCTGCTAGATACATCATTCAGGCATGTTACTGATGACAGCTTCCATCGTCTTCAGTTTTAGGTCTTACCATCGTGCCCAGCTTCCAGCACGGTGATGATTTCACCAGGCGCAATTTCTTCGGTGTCCCAGACTATACCATCCGAAACTGTAGCCTAAAAAACAAAAACAAAACCCCCAAAATACATATTCATTTAATTGCACAATAAATAATATAAAAATAGTCTGTTTCATACAGTTGTAGTGTTTTTTCTACGCTGAATGCTAAAAGGCTGCCGAGGCATTTCTTACTATATTAAAGTGGACCTGTCGGTAACAAAAACTTTTTATATAATGTATATAATACCATTATATGGATATTTGTAATATACATTGGTCAAAAATGTGTATATTTTTGTCCCTACAGCTATTGCCTGTGTGTCTCTTTGAGGAGTCCAAATACAGGAAGTGATGGTGGACAAGCAGGGCTCTGTACACTGAGGACAAGCAGGGCTCTGTACACTGAGGACAAGCAGGGCTCTGTACACTGAGGACAAGCAGGGCTCTGTACACTGAGGACAAGCAGGGCTCTGTACACTGAGGACAAGCAGGGCTCTGTACACTGAGGACAAGCAGGGCTCTGTACACTGAGGACAAGCAGGGCTCTGTACACTGAGGACAAGCAGGGCTCTGTACACTGAGGACAATCAGGGCTCTGTACACTGAGGACAATCAGGGCTCTGTACACTGAGGACAAGCAGGGCTCTGTACACTGAGGACAAGCAGGGCTCTGTACACTGAGGACAAGCAGGGCTCTGTACACTGAGGACAAGCAGGGCTCTGTACACTGAGGACAAGCAGGGCTCTGTACACTGAGGACAAGCAGGGCTCTGTACACTGAGGACAAGCAGGGCTCTGTACATTTAGGACAAGCAGGGCTCTGTACATTTAGGACAAGCAGGGCTCCGTACCCTTAGGACAAGCAGGGCTCCGTACACTGAGGACAAGCAGGGCTCCGCACACTGAGGACAAGCAGGGCTCCGTACACTGAGGACAAGCAGGGCTCCGTACACTGAGGACAAGCAGGGCTCTGTACAGTGAGGCTCTGTGACATGCTTCCGGCTCACACTGCAGGATGACTGACAAGCCACACTTCCTGTATTTGGACTCTTCATAAAGACACACAGGCAATAGCTGCTTGGACAGCATTTTTTCAACCCAAAATTATACAATTTCTTTAATCAATGTATATCACAAATAAACATATAATGGCATTATCTACAATGAAACAGAAGTGTTTGTTAACATGTACACTTTAAGTACCAAAAATGGATCTTGTAAAATAATCAAAGTATACCCAGTAAAAGTATCATGAGTGTTGGGTTGAATAACGATGCATTCACATCATGTTTTTGGAATCCCGGTAATTTGAAAAAAAACTTTTTAGACGTAAATAGTTTTGATCAGTTGGGTTATGGGTGTTTAGACTCACATAAAAAGAGGTGTGGAAATGCAGTACAGGCCCTACGACAGACCTCGCTTGGCGAACAATATCTCCCAGCAAAATAACAACAACAAAAAACTAACACCAAACTCAAGATGTGCTCAAGACTCCCACCAATCATTACATAGAAGCAAGAGAAGTGCATGGCTGAGCACTTTACTCTTTCTCTCTGTCTTTTCTGTCTCGCTACATGAGTGCCGATCCATTTTTAGTCTATAGAACCCGTCTCCTGCAGCATGATGGGAAGCCGTGCACTTCTTCCGGCTCGTCCTCATGATCAATGAAGGCCTGAACGTCCATACATCAACTAATCTGTGTGACATGTCAAAATAGCGTTCCAATGTATATTCACTTTAATACACAAAACATAGTCCACTCTTCCCTGAAGAGATCAGCTGTGTATAAGACAAAATAAAGACTAACAAATCCCACCTAAACCCTTTGTCAGTAAAAATATAAGCATCTTACCTCTGTTCCTGAATCAATGCCCCAGTCTACCTCCTCTGTTGTTTGCAGAGCTGGATTCTCCGTAGTTAGTTCAAAATTTCCCCAGTCAATCTGACAAAAATAGGACATTATAAAGACAGCGGTGACAGTGACCATAGACTTCTAGTACACATGCCTACTCTTACATCTCCTTCTATGGAATGGGAAACCTCATCAACCTCCTTAACTTCTGGTCGTTCTATTGTCACTGGGACTTCTCCTGTTCGCCACTCATACACTGTTGTGTCTCCATGTTCTTGCACATAGCGGATGAGAGGAAGAGCCTGTTCAGGAGAGCTAAAGTAGAGAAAATAATCAGGGAGGATTCATACTGCATTTTTAGTTCACATAAAAGTAAGATGAATTTCCCGACATATATGTCCATGACAGATGTCACTCTACAGATATACAGTACAATCTGTCACCCATAGGCTCCAATGATGAGAAAAAAGATTTTAAAAAAAGTATTTGGCATATTTTGCAGGTAGTGCAGTTGACTATATATATATATATATATATATAGGGGAATATGCAAAGCAGCTCATTACACAACCTTATGAGCTGCTTTGCATATACCCCTACCCATAATGCCTGCGGAGTGCTAAATGGCCTAACTTGAATCTCCGTTACACCTGAAGAGGTGTCCTCTCCCTGAGGAAAGTATTGACCCCTTTTATATATATATATATATATATATATATATATATATATTCATATATATTCATATATATATATATATATATATATATATATATTCATATATATATATATATATATATATATATATATATATATATATATATATATATATATATATATTGGCCTGATGGAGGCCAATTCTTTTAATGGACATGTTTAACATAAACACAGGGATTTCCCGGCATATAAATTAAAAATACACAGCAAACAGTGTTAATTCACCCTTATTTTAATCCTTTATTATTTTAATGTATCACAGTTTGTGCACTTTATGTTTTATCACTTGATTTTCTGTGCAGCTCTGTTGATTTACAGGTCATTGAAAATAAAAACACCGGCCAATTTTAAAATGGGGATATCAGAGATCAGAAAAGGCGCCACTACGATCCCCCATTTTGTATGTGGTATTGCAGCTTAATTCCACCAAAGTAAATGAAGCCAAGTTGCAATACCACACACAACCTGAAGACAGGTGTGGCACTGTTTCTGAAAGAATGCAGCTGTTTCACTTCCTGAATGCCCCCTTTAATATCCTGAAAAATACATTGCATAAAGGGGTACTCCACTGCTCAGCGTTTGGAACAAACTGTTCCGAACGCTGGAGAGGGGAGCTTGTGATGTCATAGCCCCGCCCCCTCAATGCAAGTCTATGGGAGGGGGCGTGACAGCCGTCACGCCCCCTCCCATAGACTTGCATTGAGGGAGCGGGGCTATGACGTCACGAGCTCCCGGCACCGGCTCCAGCGTTCGGCACAGTTTGCTCCAAACGCTGAGCAGCGGAGTACCCCTTTAACCCCTTAACGACGCAGGACGTATATTTACGTCCTGCGCCGGCTCCCGCGATATGAAGAGGGATCGCGCCGCGATCCCGCATCATATCACGTGGGTCCCGGCGCTAATCAACGGCCGGGACCCGCGGCTAATACCACACATCGCCGATCGCGGCGATGTGCGGTATTAACCCTTTAGAAGCGGCGGTCAAAGCTGACCGCCGCTTCTAAAGTGAAACTGAAAGTGACCCGGCTGCTCAGTCGGGCTGTTCGGGACCGCCGCGGTGAAATCGCGGCGTCCCGAACAGCTGATCGGACACCGGGAGGGCTCTTACCTGCCTCCTCGGTGTCCGATCGACGAATGACTGCTCCGTGCCTGAGATCCAGGCAGGAGCAGTCAAGCGCCGATAATGCTGATCACAGGCGTGTTAATGCACGCCAGTGATCAGCATAGGAGATCAGTGTGTGCAGTGTTATAGGTCCCTATGGGACCTATAACACTGCAAAAAAAAAGTAAAAAAAAAGTGTTAATAAAGGTCATTTAACCCCTTCCCTAATAAAAGTTTGAATCACCCCCCTTTTCCCATAAATAAAATAAAACAGTGTAAAAAAAAATAAAAATAAACATATGTGGTATCGCCGCGTGCGTAAATGTCCGAACTATAAAAATATATCATTAATTAAGCCGTACGGTTAATGGCGTATGCGCAAAAAAATTCCAAAGTCCAAAAAAGCGTATTTTGGTAACTTTTTATAACATTAAAAAATGAATAAAAAGTGATCAAAAAGTCCGATCAAAACAAATATCATACCGATAAAAACTTCAGATCACGGCGCAAAAAATGAGTCCTCATACCGCCCCGTACGTGGAAAAATAAAAAAGTTATAGGGGTCAGAAGATGACATTTTTAAACGTAAAAATTTTCCTGCATGTAGTTATGATTTTTTCCAGAAGTGCGACAAAATCAAACCTATATAAGTAGGGTATCATTTTAACCGTATGGACCTACAGAATAATGATAAGGTGTAATTTTTACCGAAATATGCACTGCGTAGAAACGGAAGCCCCCAAAAGTTACAAAATGGCGTTTTTTTTTCGATTTTGTCGCACAATGATTTTTTTTTCCGTTTCGCCGTGCATTTTTGGGTAAAATGACTAATGTCACTGCAAAGTAGAATTGGCGACGCAAAAAATAAGCCATAATATGGATTTTTAGGTGGAAAATTGAAAGGGTTATGATTTTTAAAAGGTAAGGAGGAAAAAACGAAAATGCAAAAACGGAAAAACCCTGAGTCCTTAAGGGGTTAAGGGATACATTAGGTAATAATATCTTAAAACTCATATAAGATTGTGTTTTTCACAAACCTGAGGCTCACAAAGTGACTTACTACTGATGATATCCACACATAATCTAGGATCAATTGCATAGGATCAAACAATTCACAAACAGAGAACATAGAAACTCCATAGTTACATAGTTACATAGTTAGTATGGTTGAAAAAAGACATACGTCCATCAAGTCCAACCAGGGGATTGAAGGGAAGGATGTAAGGGGATAAGGGAAAGGGATGTAGTTTTATAATTCTGCATAAGCATTAATGTTATTTTGTTCCAGGAATGTATCTAACCCTGCTTTAAAGCTGTTAATTGTTCCTGCTGTGACCAGTTCCTGAGGTAGACCGTTCCATAAATTCACAGTCCTCACGGTAAAGAAGGCGTGCCGCCCCTTTAGACTAAACCTTTTCTTCTCCAGACGGAGGGAGTGCCCCCTCGTCCTTTGGGGGGGTTTAACCTGGAACAGTTTTTCTCCATATTTTTTGTATGGGCCATTTATATACTTATATACGTTTATCATATCCCCCCTTAAACGTCTCTTCTCAAGACTAAACAATTGTAACTCCTTTAATCGCTCCTCATAGCTAAGATGTTCCATGCCCCATATTAGTTTAGTCGCGCGTCTCTGCACCCTTTCCAACTCCGCAGTGTCCCTTTTATGGACAGGTGCCCAAAACTGAACAGCATATTCCAGGTGAGGCCGTACCAATGCTTTATAAAGGGGGAGTATTATGTCCCTGCCCCTCGAGTCCATGCCTCTTTTTATACATGACAATATCCTGCCGGCTTTGGAAGCAGCAGCCTGACATTGCATGCTATTTTGTAGTCTGTGATCTACAAGTACACCCAGATCCTTCTCTACCAGTGACTCTGCCAGTTTAATCCCCCCTAAGACATACGACGCATGCAGGTTATTAGTACCCAGATGCATAACTTTACATTTATCCACATTGAACCTCATTTGCCAAGTGGATGCCCAGACACTTAGTCTATCCAAGTCATCCTGTAACCTATACACATCCTCTATAGACTGTACCGTGCTACAAAGCTTGGTGTCATCTGCAAAGATAGAAACAGAGCTGTTAATACCATCCTCTATATCATTGATAAATAAATTAAACAGCAGCGGGCCCAGTACTGAACCTTGGGGTACACCACTAATAACCGGGGACCAATCAGAGTACGAATCATTTACCACCACTCTCTGGGTACGATCCATGAGTCAGTGTTCAATCCAGTTACAAACTAAAGTTTCCAAGCCCAAGGACCTTAACTTACCTGTCAGATGTCTGTGAGGGACAGTATCAAATGCTTTGGCAAAATCCAGAAACACTATATCCACAGCCATTCCTCTGTCAAGGCTTCTACTCACCTCTTCATAAAAGCAAATTAGATTGGTTTGACAACTTCTATCCTTAGTAAACCCATGCTGGCTATCACTTATAATACTATTATCCCCTATGTATTCCTGTATGTAATCCCTTATAAGTCCTTCAAATTATTTACCCACAATGCACGTTAGACTTACCGGTCTATAATTGCCTGGCGAAGACCTAGAGCCCTTCTTGAAGATTGGTACCACATTAGCCTTGCGCCAGTCCCTTGGCACAATACCAGACACCAGAGAATCTCTAAATATCATGAACAAGGGTACAGATATTACTGAACTTACCTCTCTAAGAACTCTTGGGTGTAGTCCATCCGGCCCTGGAGATTTGCTTACATTTACTTTACTTAACTTACCTTGTACCATCTCTACATTAAGCCAGTCCAGTACATTACATGATGTGTTACCAGCACTGACCTGGCCAATGTCAGCTCCTTTTTTCATAGTGTATACAGAACTAAAGAACCCATTCAGTAGCTCCGCCTTCTCTTGATCGCCCGTGACAACCTCCCCATTATCATTATTAAGGGGTCCTACATGCTCTGTCCTTGGTTTTTTTGTATTTATATATCTAAAAAAATATTTAGGATTAGTTTTGCTTTCTTCGGCCACCTGTCTCTCATTTTGAATTTTTGCTGTTTTTATTACATTTTTACAGATTTTATTAAGCTCCTTGTACTGTTTAAATGTTATAGCTGACCCATCAGATTTGTATTTTTTGAAGGCTATTTTTTTGTTGTTTATTGCTCTTTTAACCTCATTTGTCAGCCATGTAGGATTTAGTTTTAATCGTTTATATTTGTTCCCCTTTGGTATATATTTAGCTGTATAGTTATTTAGAGTTGATTTAAAGATGTCCCATTTACCTTCTGTATCAGTATTTGAGAACACCTCCCCCCAGTCTATGTCCTGTAGTGCAGCCCTCAGCCCAGGGAAATTTGCCTTTTTAAAGTTATATGTTTTTGCTTTCCCCGTCTGTCTTTGTTTTCTACATTTTAAGTCAAAAGTAACTATATTGTGGTCGCTATTACCAAGGTTTTCCCGCACAGTTACATTACCAACCAGCTCTGCGTTGTTGGAAATGATCAGATCCAACAAGGCATCACTTCTTGTTGGGTCCTCCACAAACTGGCCCATAAAATTATCCTGCAATAAATTTAGGAATTTTCTCCCCTTTGTAGTTTTAGCCAACCCCCGGCCCCAATCTATATCTGGATAGTTAAAATCTCCCATTATTACCACTGTACCTGCCCGGGCGGCCCTCTCTATTTGTTTATACAGCCGACCTTCTATCTCTTCAGTGATATTAGGGGGTCTGTAGATTACACCAAATATTATTTTTTCAGTATTTCCCTCCTTTTGTAATTCTACCCACAGTGATTCCACCTCCTCAGAATCATCACACACTATGGCATCGTTCACATTGACTTTCATACCACTTCTTACATACAGACAGACTCCACCACCTTTTCTGTTCATTCTATCCTTGCGAAACAATGTAAACCCCTGCAGATTGACAGCCCAGTCATGCGAGGAGTCCAGCCATGTCTCAGTGACCCCAACTATATCAATATGTTCCTCCAGTATCAAGGCCTCAAGCTCCCCCATTTTATTTGCTAGGCTTCTGGCATTTGTGAACATACACTTTACATTTCCATTAAGTTTTACACATATAGTCTCACTAATGGGATTTTCAGAGTTATTGGGGTTAATGTAATTTTTTGAGTTATAAGGGCTAATTGTACTATTTAAGTTATTGGGGCTAATGGGATTTTTTGAGTTATTGGGTCTAACGTTATTATTTAAGTTATTGGGGCTAATGGGATTTTTTGCGTTATTGCGTCTAACGTTGTTATTTAAGTTATTGGGGCTAATGGTATTTTTTGAGTTAATGGGGCTTATTGTAGTTATTGAGTTATTGGGTCTAACGTTATTATTTAAGTTATTGGGGCTAATGGGATTTTTTGCGTTATTGCGTCTAACGTTGTTATTTAAGTTATTGGGGCTAATGGTATTTTTTGAGTTAATGGGGCTTATTGTAGTTATTGAGTTATTGGGGCTAATGGAATTTTTTGAATTATTGGGATTACAATTTTTCGGGCTACATTTATTTTTACAGCTGGTTTGTAACGCATGAATCTCCTTATCCACTGTTCTTAACCTCCCCCCACAGGACTCCTCTCCACCCGCCATTATGTCCTGACCCCTCTCTAACCTATCCATCCCACTGTCTGCTTTCTTTGCTTTATTATCCTCCCCCCACTCACCTAGTTTAAATACTCAGCCACCCCTTCCAGGATTCTCTCCCCCAGCACAGCAGACCCCCTTCCATTCAGGTGCAAATTATCCGTAGAATAGAGTTTGTACCCCAATGAAAAGTCAGCCCAGTGCTCTAAAAACCCAAACCCTTCCCCCTCACACCACGACTTAAGCCATGCATTTAACTCCCTAAGCTCCCGCTGTCTTTCCTGCGATGCGCATGGCACAGGAAGTATTCCAGAGAACACAACCTTAGAGGTCCTTCCCTTCAGCTTGGCACCTAGTTCCTTGTAATTATTCTTCAAGGACCTCCACCTACCATGTATTCTGTCGTTGGTTCCCACATGGACCACGACAGCTGGGTCATCCCCAGCCCCCCCTAGTAATTTGTCCACCCTTTCCACCACATGCCGAACCCTGGCACCAGGGAGACAGCAAACCATTCGGTTGAGGTGGTCTTGGCGACAAATTATTCTATCCGTCTTCCTGATTATAGAGTCCCCTACCACAACTAACTGTCTTGGCCTACCTGCGTTACCATCCCCCACACTACTAGTTGAGCTGTTCCCCCGGCTGTTAGGGAGACCAGTATCCACTAGGGTTGCCATCTCTGATACTGAGGCCCTCGCATCATCGCCCAACTTGGCAATTTTACTTGGGAGATCAGAAGCAGAAGTGACCTTCCTTTTCCTTGCCCCCTTTCCAGTCCCTCTAACTACATTAACCCAGCTCCCTACTTGGGCCTCCTGGCTAGTTTCTCCAACCTCCATTTCTGCCCCACTAACTGCTTGCTCTGTAAGATTGTCAATCGCCCTCAATGTTGCATTTTGCTCCTCTAGATCTCTAATACGAGCTTCCAGGTGGGCAACATGCTCACATTTGTCACAGCGGTATTCACCCTGAAGCTGCTGCTCCAGAGATGTATACATGTGGCACAATGTGCACTGAAGAAAACCTCCAATCCTGCTGTCCATATACTTGGTGACAAACAGCTGTTATTAACTATTAAGAAAAACTACTTTTATCAAGGGAGTGTAATACTTACAGTTACAGTGGGTCCTGCTTACAACTCCTGCTTTCTAAACTTCTGCTTATAAAACTTCTCAAATGTAACACTTAATAATACCACACTTTAGAATACAGACCCAGCTTCAGCTAGACTCAGTCAGAGCAGGGCTCACAGAGTTTCCCAGTTAGTTTTATACACCTGAGAGCAGTTAATCAATTAACCCCTCCCCCAGGTGTGCTACAGACAGGAGGAAAAAAAAAAAAAATGCAAGGGCTATGCAACCGCTGGAGACACCCTGTTTGGAAAACAATGATCCACAGTATACTTAGCACATGAACTTCTGCTTATAAAACTTCTCAAATGTAACACTTAATAATACCACACTTTAGAATACAGACCCAGCTTCAGCTAGACTCAGTCAGAGCAGGGCTCACAGAGTTTCCCAGTTAGTTTTATACACCTGAGAGCAGTTAATCAATTAACCCCTCCCCCAGGTGTGCTACAGACAGGAGGAAAAAAAAAAAAAATGCAAGGGCTATGCAACCGCTGGAGACACCCTGTTTGGAAAACAATGATCCACAGTATACTTAGCACATGAACTTCTGCTTATAAAACTTCTCAAATGTAACACTTAATAATACAACACTTTAGAATACAGACCCAGCTTCAGCTAGACTCAGTCAGAGCAGGGCTCACAGAGTTTCCCAGTTAGTTTTATACACCTGAGAGCAGTTAATCAATTAACCCCTCCCCCAGGTGTGCTACAGACAGGAGGGAAAAAAAAAAAAAATGCAAGGGCTATGCAACCGCTGGAGACACCCTGTTTGGAAAACAATGATCCACAGTATACTTAGCACATGAACTTCTGCTTATAAAACTTCTCAAATGTAACACTTAATAATACCACACTTTAGAATACAGACCCAGCTTCAGCTAGACTCAGTCATGTGGATATTGTGGATATTGCTTCCTGATTTCAATGTACGACTGGACTACTTACCTGTCACAGACAAAAGACACACAGGCCAGGTACAACTGGATTGCAGGCAGAAGTTCAGCAGCATCTGATCCAAATTGCCTAAGGGCTGCTGGGACATCACGAACCAACATCTGTAGCTCCTTCTGGACCTCTTCTCCCTACATGGGAGAAAAAAGTAAAGTAGAGCCATAGTTTTAAAGGACAACTGCAGCGGCATTACACTTATCCTCTATCCACAGGATAGGGGATAAGTGTTTGATCGCGGGGGGGTCCGACCACTGGAACCTCCCCTGATCTCCCTAACGGGGTGCCGCCATAAGCACTCATGCTGAGCGCTAAGGCGCGTAGCGTCGACCTAGAGGTCGACGGTGATGCCCCGTCTCCTCCCCGTCCCCATACAGTTCTATGGGGGATGGGGGAGGCACGAATGCTGCCTCCCCGCCTCTCCCATAGAGATGTATGGAGGAGGCGTGCCGGCGGCAATGTCATGCTGCGGCCGGCACGCCCCCCTGTACGGGAGAGCCGCGGCCCCGTACAGGAGATCACAGGGGGTCCCAGCGTTCGGACCCCCCGCGATCAAACACTTATCCCCTATCTTGAGGATAGGGGATAAGTGTTTGTAACGCTGCAGATGTCCTTTAAGAAATTTGCAATTCAGGGTACAATGCGGATATTAGGTGTGCAATGTAAAAGATGTTAGGATTACAGATGTAATTACTAAATGGGCACTCTTAAAACGAATATTTGCTATTGCACTCCTTATGGTAAATAAAAAAAATCTTTCTAATGTACTTTGTTTAAAAAAAATTAGTTTACGATGTTTTATTTGTGTTTAAAAAAGCTGCCACTATAGAGAACATTTCCCCCCATCTCTTGCACAGACTTTGGACTCCTGCTGGCCTGGCAGAAGTCCAAAATTAGGAAATGCAGTCTGGAATGCTGAGGGGGTGTGTGCAGCCTTAGCCAATCATAGTTCATCTCACACTGAACTGCTCTGGGGTGTGTGTAGCAGAGTGAGGGAGGAAGTTCTCCCCTGTATGGCTTAAGATGAGGTCACGCCTGCTGGGGAACGCCCCTTCCCAGTCTGTGAATCTGACTGAGACTGAGCAGAAAATACAGAGCAATATCAAGGTAGTAAACTAAAAACTAATGAAAATAAAGGCAGGGGGTGGTTTATCATGATGGGGGCAGAAAACTGGGAGGATTATAAAATTTAAAAAGATCATGAGAGGTACTTACACTTTTCTAATTTATAGTCAATTCTGTAATCTATAAGATCTATAGTCAAATCTAATGCTAGAAATACATATTAGGTTAGACACTGAATGGGGAAATATTGCAGTTCCCTGCATAGCATAGCTGGGGTGCACCACCCTGTATTCTCAGGACTGCTGGAGATCCAGGAGGTCAGACCCCCACAATTATAAAGTGATGACATATCCAAGCGATGTGCCATCACTTTATAAGATAAGAATACCCATTTATGGTCCTTCCTCCCTTTAAAGGGGTTAACCAGGATTTTAAATATATATCTCAACTGGCTTCAGAAAGTTAAAAAGATTTGCAAATTACTTCTATTAAAAAATCTTAATCCTTTCAGCACGTATGAGCTGCTGAAGTTGAGTTGTTCTTTTCTGTCTAAGTGCTCTCTAATGACACCTGTCTCGGGAACTGTCCAGAGTAGAAGCAAATCCCCATAGCAAACCTCTTCTACTCTGTGCAGTTCCCGAGACAAGCAGAGATGTCAGCAGAGAGCACTGTTGCCAGACGGAAAAAAAAAAAACACAACTTCAGCAGCTGATAATTATTGGAAGGATTAAGATTTTTTTAATAGAAGTCATTTACAAATCTTTTTAACTTTCTGGAGCCAGTTGATATATAAAAAAAGTTTTTTTTCCTAGAATACCCCTTGAAATCAAATTTTTTTTGCCTGCCAAAAAAAGAATAAGTAAATGTCCTAATAATAGGACTTTCAAAAGCCAATTTTACCACCGACTTCCATTTTACAGTTCAGGGTGTTTGATACCTGACAGGACCCTTTACTACCAATAAAAGTAAATGTCCTGTAGACTCACATTGATTCCGTAACGCTTACAGCTGCTGTAATACTGTTCTCGCTGCTCTGCTGCTCCCTGCACACACTCCTCTGCCCGATGCTCACACTCCCCAACAAGCTGCTGACACCGAGTCATCTGTTTCTTCATAGCCGGGATCTCATAGCTCACATTGCGCATTAACAGACTGCCACTCTCCGCTAGGAGAAAAAGAACACATGTTAGTTATCCCCTTTAAAAGGGTACCTGTCTCTTTAAAAAAAACTTCTGACATATCATTGTGCCGGTCCTCGGGGAAAAAAAATGAAGGGAATTCACCCAAGATTTCCACTCAAGAGCTGGTCCTCTAGGACTCCTGCTAATGATAAAAGTCAGGAACTCAGTTCCCATGCATTCCTGCAGGACTTGGGCCCTGATTGTACCATGTCAGAACTTTTGATTGGTGGGGGTCCGGGTGCAGAGACCTCAACAATACCTAAAATGAATGGTTGCCTAAGTGCTGCTGCCTGTTATTTTTAGGAATCGGTGTGAGTCTTAGTGTTGGTTTTAACCAATCAAAACTTGACATGTCAAAAGTTTTTTTTTTTAAAGAGACACCTCCCTATTTATATTCTGTTGGAGTGCTCTGCTGTCTTCTGTAGACAATAAATGAAGCATCGGTCGAGTCTGTGAGCTGTCGCTCCAGTCAGAGTCCTGTAAGATTGAAGGGGAACTCCTATGGAAAACCTTTTTTTTTTTTTTTTTATCAACTGGTCCCAGAAAGTTATTTAAACAGATTTGTAAATTACTTCTATTAAAAAATATTAATCCTTCTAGTACTTATAAGCTTCTGTATGCTCCACAGGAAATTATTTTCTTTTTGAATTTCCTTTCTGTCTGACCACAGTGCTCTCTGCTGACACCTCTGTCCATGTCAGGAACTGTCCAGAGCAGCAGAGGTTTACTATGGGGATTTGCTCCTACTCTGGACAGTTCCTAAAATGGACAGAGGTGTCAGCAGAGAGCACTGTGGTCAGACAGAAAGGAAATTCAAAAAGAAAATAATATAGCAGCTGCAGCTTCTAAGTATTGAAAGGATTAATATTTTTTAATAGAAGTAATTTACGAATCTGTTTAACTTTCTGGCACCAGTTGATTTAAATTTTTTTTTCCAGTGGAGTACCCCTTTAAAGAGGCATTTCAATGATCAAACCCAATGCAGTCAGAAATGTATTCCCCGGTCAGTAGAGAGTGCATAGATAAACATAGCAAAACCCCTTTACTACCAATATGGAAGGTCTATTCTTTTATATAGATGGTTCCTAGAGTTGATCAGAAATAAAAATAAATAAATAAAAGAATTCACTAAGGCTTCATTCGCGTGGCGTTTTTGGTAGTAACGGCATATCACGGTTTTCAGTCCGGTCAGAAAACCGGATACAGGGCAAAAATGAGCCGACCGGAGTCACTATCTGACTCCGGTCGGCTCGGTCAAATGAATGAGATGAGGGCCGGGTCCGGCTGGGATACGGGAGCGCCCGGTTTTCACATTTCCCAGCCGGATCAGGTCAACGTAACTACAAAACATTATGTGAATGCAGCCAAACTCTGTGTGCATGGTACAGTGTCTCCTAACCAGTGTGCCTCCAGCTGTTGCAAAACTACAACTCCCAGCATGCCCGGACAGCCAAAGGCTGTCCGGGCATGCTGGGAGTTGTAGTTTTGAAACAGCTAGAGGCACCCTGGTTAGGAACCACTGGCATAGTATATATATACAGAAAAGGAATATTGTGTGTGTGTGTGTGTGTGTGTATGTATATGTATATATATATATATATTATATATATATATATATATATATATATTTATATATATATATTATATATTTATATATAAATATTATATATATATATAATATATATATATATATATATATATATATTATATATATATATATATATATATATATATATATGCAGCTCTTTTTTATTTTTATTTAAAATGTGTTTCCGACAGTCAATTTAAGACACTGACCTAGATAGGTATTATCCACTTGGTATAGAGAGATCACCTCTTGCCAATCCTGTACAAAAATAAAATAAGGACATGCTATAGATATTTAAAGTAGAAATATCCTGTTAACTAAAACAATGTTTATTGAGGGACTTATTTTAGATACGGTACCTCAAAAAGGACAATACACGCAACACCGAAAAAGCAGCCTAAATCCCCTTGTAGTATTTTTGTGTTTTTCTGTGTATTTCTGTATTCCAGTTGCATGTTACATGATCAGCAGCAATGGACAACACCCCTGGCTTTTTATTTGCATCAGTTTCATAAACTCCATTAAATGTTAGTGTAAGAATGCTTTAAAATGGCTTTCCCTGAAATGTAGGATGAATGGAAAAGCCACATAAGCCAAGACACAAGTGACAGACAGTGATTTGGATACATGCAAACCAAATGCAAATGAAACACAATATGGTCCTTCTAGTTTTGCAGCTGATATAATTGTGACCGCACATACAGAATATGTCAGTATCAATGTTATTAGGTTCTATTAGACTTCGTTTTAGATGTATAGATAGAAGTAAATTAACCCGTATAGATAGAAGTAAATTTGCCGGCACAAAAGACGGGTGCATGCACTAATTTCTGGTCCGGCAAAAATAAAATGGTGAAAAACCGGATGTTAAAATTTAACATTGAAGTCTATGGGAGCCGGATGTTAAAAAAAAAAAAAATCCGCTATCATCAGTTATTGTCAAGTTTTTTAACATCCGTTTTTTGTACTGAGCATGCTCATTACAGCTTTAGAAAAAAAAAGGTTAAAAACCTGATAAAAAAAAAAGTAAAAACGGATGTAAAACTGGTAATAACGCATAACAACGGATGAACATCAGGATTTTTTAGAAAAAAAAAACATTAAAAATAACGGATGATGGTCATTAAAGGGTACCTCTCATCAAAAAAACGTTTTATATATTATAGATTAATGTATGCAGAATAACTTTACAATTGCATGTTATTAAAAAATATGCTTCTTTCTATTTAATTTTCCACTTTGAAGAAATGACCACTAGGGGTCTCCCTTCCAGTCCTGGCAGCAAGCATTTCAGGCTCATGCTGGAGTCCTAAACACTACGAGCTGCCAGTCTGCTTTGTTCACAAAGGAGAACACTCAGAGCTGCCAGCCTGCTTTGTTCACAGTCTGTTTGGCTGTGAACAAAGCAGGCTGGCAGCTCTGAGTGTTTAGGACTCCAGCATGAGTCAGAAATGCTTGCTGACAGGACTGATCAGGAAAAATACAATAGAAAGAAGCATATTTTTCATTAACATGCTATTGGAAAGTTATTCAACATCAAATAAACTTTTGATATATTTTAGATTAATGAATGTTGAATAACTTTCCAATAGCATGTTAATGAAAAATATGCTTCTTTCTATTGTATTTTTCCTGATCAGTCCTGTCAGCAAGCATTTCTGACTCATGCTGGAGTCCTAAACACTCAGAGCTGCCAGCCTGCTTTGTTCACAGCCAAACAGGCTGTGAACAAAGCAGGCTGGCAGCTCTGAGTGTTCTCCTTTGTGAACAAAGCAGACTGGCAGCTCGTAGTGTTTAGGACTCCAGCATGAGTCTGAAATGCTTGCTGCCAGGACTGGTAGGGAGACCCCTAGTGGTCATTTCTTCAAAGTGGAAAATTTAATAGAAAGAAGCATATTTTTTAATAACATGCAATTGTAAAGTTATTCTGCATACATTAATCTATAACATATCAAAAGTTTTTTTGATGAGAGGTACCCTTTAATCTAAAATATATCAAAAGTTTATTTGATGAGAGGTACCCTTTAAGTTATCATCTATTATTACAAGTTATTGCATCCGTTTCTTTTTAATCCGTTATTGTAAAATAACGGCAGTAAAAAAGCAGGATGATACATGTAGTGTGAAAGGGGCTGTAATGAGCATGCTCAGTACAAAAAACGGATGTTAAAAAACTTGACAATAACTGATGAGAACGGATGTTTTTTTTTTTTTTTTTTAAACATCCGGTTCCCATAGACTTCAATGATACATATTTTTGCTGGACCAAAAATTAGTGCATGCACCGTCTTTTGTGCCAGCAAAAATAACGGACATTAGTAAAAATGGACATGCCTGATGCAAAAGGATGTTCAAAAAATCCCATTGACATGAATGTGATTTTTTTCCAGACATTTTCAGGACTTTTTTTCCTTTTTTTTACAGGATGATACCTGTAGTGTGAAAGGGGACTTACTATGGCTTATAAGGTTCTCAATGTATGCAGTGAGTACACCATGATCTTGCTTACATTTTATAGTCAATATATTCTTGCTGTGATGAAAATCAGCTTCCCTGGCTTACAATATTACAACTGGTACAATAACATTCTAACTAAAAAGATAAAAAACAAAAGGATGCACTCCGTAGTGTAATACCTTGGGATATGCAAAAATGCTGAATGTGAACTGCGCTTACCAAGGCGAGTTGTACTCCATCCAATGAGGTAGAGTATATCTGATAGTGGGTCTCTGCATCCACTCCACGCCAACATTCCACTGAAATCCTGGAGAACTCCTCCAACAACCGGCAGGATCAATCGGGCGCTGAGACCATGGTAAGGATAAGGGAATTTATTACCCACAATGCAACGCGCTTCACGGAAGGTCCGCTCCTTCAGGCATCAACGCGTTTCGCGGAAGGTCCACTTCTTCAGGCATCAACGCGTATTCGCGGAAGGTCCACTTCTTCAGACATCAACGCGTTTCGCGGAAGGTCCACTTCTTCATGCCTGAAGAAGCGGACCTTCTGCGAAACGCATTGCATTGTGGGTAATAAATTCCCTTATCCTTATCTTGGTCTTGGTCCTTATCTTATCTGATTGATCCTGACGGTAGTTGGAGGAGTTTTTCTTGGATTTCACAATAACATTTTGGCACAATCGGGTTCAAAAGTCGCAGAAAAATTCACTGAGGTGAAACCATCCAAATTGGTGTACCGAAGTACTAGCACCATATTTATCACACGCCCTGCTCTATTTAATAAATTTGTCGCACGCACACATTTTCCACTACAAGAATTAAAGGTGTACAAAAATGTAAACCTTCCCCCTATGAAGTTTTCACGATTCTACTCGTTAAGTGTAAACAAATAACAAGAAAGAGAAAAACGCAGTCACTTATAAAACATATATGATTTTATTAATTCCGTAGAATGTAAGTACATAAAAATTGTATATATATTAGTTAAAAATATTATTTTTCAAGGAGGAATAAGGCTAAAAGGTGGTGTCACCGGCTCTGCAATGAAGGCTGGGTTGTATATAGTGTATATATTACTGGATCCACCACAATGAGATAGAAAAGATACAATAATCTTGCACACAAATTTGAAAAAACAGGATGTTTAGCAGCATGTAGAAAACATGTATATAAATCTCACAGTGAGAGCAAAAAAATATATGGCATGCAAAATAAAGTGCAGTGTGCATGTAAACAAACATAACATTGCAGGGATATGGCGCTATACCAGAGTACAACAGCAATCAGCAGAGACCGGGACAGCACCACTCCAACGTACGTTTCGGTACGCAACCTTCGTCTGGGAGTGAAGTGTAAATAAAATTCACACTTGCAATCTGGAGAGCCATAGATTATTCTCCGTGACTTGTGCAAACAAAAGGTGTTAGTGACTGGCTGGGAATGGATGGACACATAATGGCCACCGTGACACCAAATTACCTTCTGCTAAGCATCTAGAAATGGTCCTGGCAGAAACAGAGATGTGTAATGAAGAAGAAGAGGTATGTAATGAAGAAACAGAGGTGTGTAATGAAGAAGCAGAGATGTGTAATGAAGAAGCAGAGGTATGTAATGAAGAAACAGAGATGTGTAATGAAGAAGCAGAGGTATGTAATGAAGAAACAAAGGTATGTAATGAAGAAACAGAGGAATGTAATGAAGAAGCAGAGGTATGTAATGAAGAAACAGATGTGTAATGAAGAAGCAGAGGTATGTAATGAAGAAACAAAGGTATGTAATGAAGAAACAGAGGTATGTAATGAAGAAACAGAGGTATGTAATGAAGAAACAGAGGTGTGTAATGAAGAAGCAGAGGTATGTAATGAAGAAACAGAGGTGTGTAATGAAGAAGCAGAGGTATGTAATGAAGAAACAGAGGTATGGAGTGAAAAGACAGATGTGTGTTATAAGGGTGCCACCACTTGTGTCTGGCTGGTTAACAAGGAAACTGTGGGAGCTGCTTGTGCTGGTCAGTGGATCATATGATCCTACCTACTGTTCCCATCACATAATTTCTGCTTCCAACACCTTCTAACAGCTTGGTTAGAACAGCCTAGATGGTGGAAATTTATTGAAACTACCATCCTGCTTCTCTCAGTCTATTGATGCGCCCATCTCAAAGTCTTTCAACTGGGCAAAATATCTTTAAATGTGTCATAGAAGTATGTCTAGCAGTAAGCAATCTCTCACCAAGAGGTACACTACCCACAAGTAGCCTCAGAGCTTTTTTTTGGAAGCACTTTTACCCCATCTTGTGGCAAGACCCAGTGCCTAATCAGAACCAACTTGTAATCATTTACATATCGCCCTGAGACATACCGGCAAGCCAGGTTTTGCAGGAATGCGATATTTCTATATTTTTGTTACTGAGTGTATATTTCTGTCATTTAATACCGAACACTCTGGTTAATACGTTACAAGACTCTCCAAGTCTCGTCCTTTCATAGCACACTTCATTACACCCTTGTCTTGGATCTCCTGATATTACAGCACAGATTACAGTCTCCATGCTGGGAGTTGTTTAGAAGTAAAGCAGACAGAGAATGTACTGTCTCCTGGGCTCCCAGATAAAGTATGGAACTGCATGTGGCCTAATAGATGGAGACCATGCTGTTTTGTTCACGTCAAGAAACAACCCATAGTGCATGAACCCTAAACATCTGAATGTCTTGTCTGGAGCTGAATGAACATTAATTCCACAAAGGAGTTTTGTTTATGGTACGTTTATGTGTATACGTGTGTGTATGTATATATATATATATATATATATATATATATGTATGCGCTTTATCTGTATACATGTATAACGTCCTACCTTCATTCTCTGAGACGAGTATCTTCCAAAAAGGTTTCTGGTGGCAGCTTCTGTTCCTTTCAATATCTCAACAATCTTTAAGCAGTGGAAATAATTGATGTCTGAAATAAGAGGGGAAAAAAGACAAGAGAAAAACATAAATCATAAGTTTCATCATTTATATCACTATTTCCCTCGGTAAACATTAATGGGACACAACAGCATCTGTCGGATATAACTTGCCTGGTTAGACCTGGTTTAGGAAGAGTTCACATGTGGCAGATTTGTTGGACAAATTTCTATGAGGAGTTCTCAAAAAAATATGCACTGCAATTCACATTGAGAAGGCCAGCAGGTTCCCAACATGTGCTGCAGTGCAATTTTTTGGAGCACATATTTCAGTTACACCAGAATAAATAACATCACTTACAGTCATGACTGTAAATGTTGGCGCCCTTGAAATTTTTCAAGAGTATTTCTCACAGAAAAGGATTGCAGTAACACATGTTTTGCTATACACATGTTTATTCCCTTTGTGTCTATTGGAACTAAACCAAAAGAGGGAGGAAAAAAAGCAAATTGGACATAATGTCACCAAACTCCAAAAATGGGCTGGACAAAATTATTGGCACCCTTTCAAAACTGTGGAAAAATAAGATTGTCTCATGCATGTGATGCTCCTTTAAACTCATCTGTGGCAAGTAACAAGTGTGGGCCATATAAAAATCACACCTGAAAGCAGATAAAAAGGAGAGAAGTTCACTTAGTTTTTGCATGGACAACAGAAAGAGGAGAAGAGAACTGTCTGAGGACTTGAGAACTAAAATTGTGGAAAAAAAGATTTGCCTTTGTCCACAGTGCACACATTATCAAGAAGTTTGCAACCCATGGCACTGTAGCTAATCTCCCTGGGTGTGGATGGAAGAGAAAAATTTATGAAAGGTGTGGATAGTGCAGGATAGTCCAGATGGTGGATAAGCAGCCCCAAACAAGTTCCAAAGATATTCAAGCTGTCCTGCAGGCTCAGGGAGCATCAGTGTAAGCGCAAACTATCTGTCAACATTTAAATGAAATGAAATGCTATGGCAGAAGACCCAGGAGGACCCCACTGCTGACACAGAGACATAAAAAAAGCAAGACTAGATTTTGCCAAAATGAACTTGAATAAGCCAAAATCCTTCTGAGAAAACGTCTTGTGGACAGATGAGACCAAGATAGAGCTTTTTGGTAAAGCACATCATTCTACTGAATGAGGCCTACAAAGAAAAGAACACAGTACCTACAGTGAAATATGGTGGAGGTTCAATTATGTTTTTGGGTTGTTTTCCTGCCTCTGGCACTGGGTGCGTTGAATGTGAACAAGGCCTCATGAAATCTGAGGATTACCAACGGATTTTGGTTCGCACTGTACAGCCCATTGTCAGAAAGCTGGGTTTGCGTCCGAGATCTTGGGTCTTCCAGCAGGAAAATGACTCCAAACATACGTCAAAAAGCACCCAGAAATGGATGGCAACAAAGCACAATGAGTCCAGATCTAAATCCCATTGAACACCTGTGGAGAGATCTTAAAATTGCTGTTGGGAAATGGCACCTTCCAATAAGAGAGACCTGGAGCAATTTGCAACGGAAGAGTAGTCCAACATTCCGGCTGAGAGGTGTAAGAAGCTTATTGATGGTTATAGGAAGCGACTGATTTCAGTTATTTTTTTCCAAAAGGTCTGCAACCAAATATTAAGTTAAGGGTGCCAATAATTTTGTCAAGACCATTTTTGGAGTTTGGTGACATTATGTCCAATTAGCTTTTTTTCCTCCCTTTTTTGGTTTAGTTCCAACACACACAAAGGGAATAAACATATGTATAGCAAAACATGTGGTACTGCAATCCTTTTCTGTGAGAAATACTTCTTTTTTTATTTTTTATATTTTAGGGGTGTCAACATTTATGGCCATGACTGTATTTGGAGCATATGGCTCGGGAGTGAGTGTTGGAGATGCAGAACGAATTGCAATGTGGTTAATCTGGATCTAAAAATATCACCATATGCTGCAAAAATCTAAAGCTACAGCTTCTGCAGAGTATTTTGAATACATTAAGATATGCTGCAGATTTCCCACTGCAGATTTACATGTAGAAAACCCATAGCCTATTTGGTGTAGCAGCAAAAAGGAGTTTTGTCACAAAGCAATAAGATAAGCCAACAAAGAAATAAGTACAAATGACCCCGAAAGGAATCCCAGAAAAAAACACCAGAGTCGGAAAAGAGGATCCGGACAATAAATTAAGAATTGGGTGGGTGCTGTGTCCCCCAATGAAGGCTACGATAAAGAGATTTCACGGTGAGTACAAAAAATCTCCTTTTCTTGGTCGTTCTTCATTAGGGGACACAGATACTGATGGGACATACCAAAGCAGCCCCTTGGGAAAGAACAACAACCAGAGGAAGGGAGTCATTCCGGAGACTGAACCCCAGTCTGCCGTAAGGCTCACCGCCCATGGAGATCGACTAGGACGCCAGGAAGGTACCGGCCTAGGAGAGACTCTAAACCAATAGGCCACATAGAGAGACAAGAAAGGGGCGCTTCATAGACCCGATGAGCCGTAGCCAACGTGAAAGGAGGTAGAAAACCAACTTCAAGAAGCGAAGAACCAGACAGAGGCAGAGCCTGTCTGGCAAACAAAAAGGGAAAAGAGAGCGACAAGAGAACCCAGTATGGAGCTCCAACTGAAACCAGACAGCAAGGCGAGAAAACACCAGGGAAAGCGAGCACAGTCAAGGAGAAGACCAGAAATTGTTGGAAAAGAGGAAGAGAGACGAAAACAGTCTCCAGAGAGGCACGGTGCAGAAGATTGAAGACCAGAACCAAAACACTGATGGCTCTAGCCAAAAACCACTGTCCCAGAGCACAGAGCGAACACCCAGGGGGAAAAGCGGAGACATAATGCTATGTCGAGACAAGAAGGGTGGCACAGAAAGACCGCCGGCAAATGGGAGTGCGGAGAAGTCTGGGCAGGATCACTACACATGCCCGAAACTGCAACCATCACTAAGGCCCGAAGAACCAGGGGGGCCGACCCAGAAAAGAAGGCACAACACGGCAGTCTAGGAGAGTTCAAGGACAAGGAGACTAAGGAGGACAAGGACAAGGAGACTCCCAGTACAAGGAGACTAACTGGTCTTGGACCCCAGCGGTCCGAGCTGACCAGAGTGCTCCAAAGCAATATCCCGTCAGGACGGTAACGGAGGGGGAAGCAAAAAGAAACCCAGCTGGGGCTGCCAGGTTCTGGGCACAGGAAGGTTACTCCAAAAGACTATTGTGCCAGCGTAGCACAACTGACACTGTCAAACGGAAGGATGAACACATTCGTCCTGAGAGATTGCGCCAAGGAAGGAGGAAAGCAATGGCAGGAACCAGACAATGGGCGGTGGCTAGACCGGCTGTCGTTGAGCCAAAGATAAATGCATAAACCCCTGCCACAGAGAAGAGTGCCTTGGCTACAGCAATCACGCCCCCTCCCATAGGCTTGCATTGAGGGGCGGAGCGTGACGTCACACGGGGGTGGGGGCGTGACGTCACACGCCGCCGGCCTTGTGGTAGTCGGTAATCAGACCCGGAGCGAACACGCTTCGGGGACTGATTACAAACGGGGTGCCGCGTGCATGATCCCGGGGGTCCCCAGCGGCGGGACTCCCGCAATCAAGCATCTTATCCCCTATCCTTTGGATAGGGGATAAGATGTGTAAGCACCGGAGAACCCCTTTAAAGAGCTATGACCAAGGGGGGAAAAGTCTGTGGCATCCAGACCCCATGTAAGATCGGCACCATGGCCCCTTAAGTGCCCTGTTGATGACCGGCATATCCTCAAACCACAAGTGCCAGTCATCAAAGTGACAGCGCTAGATACCCAGGGAGAATATTAACCCCTCAAGTCCTGGCACAGGCCCTGCCAGAAGGGAAGGGGGGGGGGGTACATTCTCACCCGGACTCCATCTTCATATCCTCACCTACATGGCTTCAGCCAGCTTATGGCCACGCTGCATCATGCCACGCTGTCATAGCGGGGCGAGCAGGGGCAGTGGGGGACCCGGACCCAGGGTACCACCTCCAGGCGCTGGCGATAAGGGGTACACAGCCCATACTGTTATGTTCCGTGCCCCCTTGTCGCATATGGGGGAACAGGTAGGGCCATGCCTCTGAACTCCCACCTGAAAATGGGAAACAAAAGGGAGTAAAAAATCTAACTAAACAGCCCTTACTATAAAATAATAAAAAAGTCTAGGGAGCTCCCAGACCTATGTCTTGCCTCCTCCTGACACTAGCTAAAACTGATTACATCACTTCCAGTGGGCGGGTATATCCTGCCAGTGAGGAATCGACTTTTTTTCCCTAGTGTCAGCGCCTCCTAGTGGCAAGAGCATATACCCATCGTTATCTGTGTCCCCCAATGAAGAGCGACTGAGAAATTGTAATTTTATGCTGGATTCCAGATAAACTGCTGATCTACAGCATATTTATAGACAAAACATTGCATAACATGTTTATCCCAAGCTCTCTATGGCCAGGATATGTACAAAAAAGTCTTAATACATTTAGTTTATATAAATATATCTATCCTGCCTGCAATGCTCTTAGGGGTACTCCGGTGGAAAACTTTTTTTTTGCCAGAACGTTAACAGATTTGTAAATGATTTCTATTAAAAAATCTTTAACCTTCCGGTACCTTTTAGCAGCTGTATGCTACAAAGGAATTTCTTTTCTTTTTGAATTTATTTTCTGTCTGTCCACAGCGCTCTCTGCTAACACCTGATGCCCATGTCAGGAACTGTTCAGAGCAGGATAAAATCCCCATTGCAAACCTATGCTGCTCTGGACAGTTCCTGACACTGACAGGGGTGTCAGGAGAGAGCACTGTGGACAAGACAAAAAAGAAATTCAAAAAGAAAAGAATTTCCTCTGTAGCATACAGCTGCTAAAAAGTACTGGAAGGGTAAAGATTTTTTAATAGGAGTCATTTACAAATGTGTTTAAAAGAGGTACTCCGGTGGAAAACTTTTTCTTTTTTCTTTTTTTAAATCAACTGGTGCCAGAAAGTTAAAGGGGTACACCGGTCCTGAGACATCTTATCCCCTATCCTAAGCATAGGGGATAAGATGTCTCACCGCGGGGGTCCTGCCGCTGGGGACCCCCGCAATCTTGTATTTGCCACCCACCTGTTTGAGCTGCACGCCGCGGTGCCAGCTCACAAACAGCCGGATGGCGACCGCGGGGCCGGAGTACCGTGACGTCACGACTTTGCCCCCATGTGACGTCACCCCCGCCATGCAAGTCTATGGGAGGGGGCGTGACAGTGAGACATCTTATCCCCTATCCTTTTGATAGGGGATAAGATGTCTCAGGGCCAGAGTACCCCTTTAAACAGATTTGTAAATTACTTCTGTAAAAAAATCTTAATCCTTCCAGTACTTATTAGCTGCTGAATACTACAGAGGAAATTCTTTCCTTTTTGGTACACAGTGCTCTCTGCTGACACCTCTGTCCATTTTGAGAACTGTCCAGAGTAGGAGAAAATCCCCATAGCAAACATATGCTGCTCTGGTCAGTTCCTAAAATGGACAGAGGTGTCAGCAGAGAGCACTGTAGTCATGATGTCAGCAGAGAGCTCTGTGTTTCAAAAAGAAAATAATTTCCTCTGTAGTATTCAGCTGGAATTCAGTACTGGAAGGATTAAGTAATTTACAAATCTGTTTAACTTTCTGGCACCAGTTGATTTAAAAAAATATATATTCCACCGGAGTACCCCTTTAACACACATGAAAAGTCCTTTTAATGATGATATTAATATGTTGTGTCATCCCAGCATACCCCCAATATTCTCAAAATCTCACATGTTCCAGACAGGAGATTCCGGATATCCTCATGTTCCGGCATGTCCTGAAGTGCTTGGTTAATCTTTTCTCTAATCTGCAGTACCTTGCTTTGCCACTTGAGGGCGCAGTGTCTACGATCGACCAACCAATCTGTGAAAGAACAGAAAGATCAAAACATTCACATTTTTTTTTTATATATATATATATTCTTTTTATTTTACACGTAAATAAAAAAAGAAGACCGTAAAATTAACTAGCCACTTGTTACAAGAAATTACCACAATTGATTATTTGGAGTATTCTTATTATTACTAATATTTCAGTAAAGAACCTTGACCCTCTGCTCCCCCACACACACAGAGAATCTAAGCCTATTATAACCAGTGAGGGATGGGGGTTGGAGGCAATCCGCACAAAGCTTAAAAGCTTTTTTTTTTCTTTTCTTTTTTTTTTTACCAGAATAGAAGTACACACATCTGCCCCCTAGTGGTGTGAACAAGAAACTGTGTCTGGGAACAAATTATAAGGGTTTTCTGGGACTTTTCTATTGATGTCCTATCCTTAGGATAGGGGTCCCAATATCTGATCTGTGGTGGTCCAGCCTGGCACTCCGCTGATCAGCTGTTTGCCTAAGCCACGGTGCCCCCATACACAGTAAAAAGAAACAGAAGCAGACAGCACCGTATATTGAATAGTGGCCATGTTGGGTACTGCAGCTCAGTGTCCATTCATTTGAATAGGAGCTGACCTGCAATAACCCAGCAGGGCCACTACACATTGTACGGCGCTACTTTTTTCCGGCTGTTTTTTGTATACTAACTTTTTTTGTTTTTTTTTAAACTAAAATTTTAAGGGAAGCTTTAACCCCATCATGTGCAATGGGCTGATTCACTGCTCCGTGTACACCCAGGGGGTGGGGTTCAGGGGAGGAGCCTCAGACCCAGCAATTTGTTAGAATTACATATACCATTGTGTAGAGGAGGAGCAGGGGGGGGGGCAGAGAAGTGATGCAGAGTGTATCAGAAATCCATGGATCCTAGGTTCGCCCCCTGCTCTACAAACCCCCACCCCCCTATCTCGATTCGCTGGGTGGAGGTGTGTACACGGAGCAGTGAATCAGCCCATTGCACATCCCGCACTGTTAAAATTTCCTGTGTGTTAAAGGGGTACTCCGGTGGAAAACTTTTTATTTTATTTATTTATTTTTTAAATCATCTGGTGCCAGAAAGTTAAACAGGTTTGTAAATTACTTCTATAAAAAAATCTTAATCCTTCCAGTACTTATTAGCTGCTGAATACTACAGAGGAAATTATTTTCTTTTTGGAACACAGAGCTCTCTGCTGACATCACAAGCACAGTGCTCTCTGCTGACATCTCCGTCCATATAAAGAACTGTCCAGAGTAGGAGAAAATCCCCATAGCACACATATGCTGCTCTGGACAGTTCCTAAAATGGACAGAGATGTCAGCAGAGAGCACTGTGCTCGTGATGTCAGCAGAGAGCACTGTGTTCCAAAAAGAAAAGAATTTCCTCTGTAGCATTCAGCAGCTAATAAGTACTGGAAGAATTAAGTTTTTTTTTTATAGAAGTAAATTTAGAAATCTTTTTAACTTTCTGGCACCAGTTGATTTAAAATAAAAATTTTAAAAAAGTTTTCCACCGGAGTACCCCTTTAACACATAGAAAATTTTAACAGTGCGGGATGTGCAATGGGCTGATTCGCTGCTCCTTGTACAAACCTTCACCCAGCGAATCGAGATAGGGGTGTGGGGGTTTGGAGAGCAGTGGGCAAACCTAGGACCCATGGATTACCCCTTTAAAGAAAACTTTAGAACACCGACCCCGCAGTTCTGCCAAACAGCTGACTGGTGTGGGGTGCTGGGTGTCTGAACCAATCCAATAGTGATGACTTATCTCAGTGTTTTACCAACCAGTGCGCCTCCAGCTGTTGCAAAACTACAACTCCCAGCATGGCCGGACAGCCAAAGGCTGTCCGGGCATGCTGGGAGTTGTAGTTTTGCAACAGCTGGAGGCGCACTGGTTGGGGAACACTAACCTATCTAAGCCTGATAAATACTCACCCAGCAGTTTGCTGGTCTGGATGTCAATGGGCACATTTTGTATGTCCTGTAAGACAATAAAACAGAATTATGAATAAATTAAAGTTTACTGCATCTTGTCAATGTTTAATACTATAAGATGGATTTTCGGAATAAATTTACCCTCAGCTGCTATTTGCTGAGACCTCACCGCTCAGAGCAACGAAGGGGCTGAGGCACTCTAACCAGCACCTTGTCCCCTTGTTGTTTACACGGGAACAGCGCCATGCATATACTTGTGGCTGTGCTTGGTACTGCAGCTTAGGTCCATTCCCAGCTGACACTAAACCATGCTGAGGATTGGGACAACGGTATTTGGAGGGGCGGTCCACAGCGATCAGATTTACTTCCAAAACCATTAGGGCCCCGCCTGGAGATTCCATGTGCAGGGGGCGCCACCAATACCAATCGGCGCTATGACGGCGCGAATATGACAGTTCCCACACACAGTGCCAACCTGAAAAGCAGATCTGTGGAGTTACACCATACAATGGGCTCTCCTATCATTGGGTAAGTTGGAAAATGGCCATTCAGGGGTCTAGGGAAGTTTGGTAACGGTTTCTGTCAGATGATAGCAAGAACAGGATTTGGGCCACCAGGGGCTCTCAGTGACAGGGATATAGGAACCCCACTGGGGCCCTCAGTAACAGGGATATAGGAACCCCACTAGGGCCCTCAGTGACAGTGATATAAGAACCCCACTGGGGCCCTCAGTAACAGGGATATAGGAACCCCACTAGGGCCCTCAGTGACAGTGATATAAGAACCCCACTGGGGCTCTCAGTAACAGGGATATAGGAACCTCACTGGGGCCCTCAGTGACAGTGATATAAGAACCCCACTGGGGCCCTCAGTGACAGGGATATAGGAACCCCACTGGGGCCCTCAGTGACAGGGATATAGGAACCCCACTGGGGCCCTCAGTGACAGGGATATAGGAACCCCACTGGGGCCCTCAGTGACAGGAATATAGGAACCCCACTGGGGCCCTCAGTGACAGGGATATAGGAACCCCACTGGGGCCCTCAGTAAAAGGGATATAGGAACCCCACTGGGGCCCTCAGTAAAAGGGATATAGGAACCCCACTGGGGCCCTCAGTGACAGGGATATAGGAACCCCACTGGGGCCCTCAGTGACAGGGATATAGGAACCCCACTGGGGCCCTCAGTAACAGGGATATAGGAACCCCACTGGGGCCCTCAATAAAAGGGATATAGGAACCCCACTGGGGCCCTCAGTGACAGGGATATAAGAACCCCACTGGGGCCCTCAGTGACAGGAATATAGGAACCCCACTGGGGCCCTCAGTAAAAGGGATATAGGAACCCCACTGGGGCCCTCAGTAAAAGGGATATAGGAACCCCACTGGGGCCCTCAGTGACAGGGATATAGGAACCCCACTGGGGCCCTCAGTGACAGGGATATAGGAACCCCACTGGGGCCCTCAGTAACAGGGATATAGGAACCCCACTGGGGCCCTCAATAAAAGGGATATAGGAACCCCACTAGGGCCCTCAGTGACAGTGATATAAGAACCCCACTGGGGCCCTCAGTAACAGGGATATAGGAACCCCACTGGGGCCCTCAGTAACAGGGATATAGGAACCCCACTGGGGCCCTCAGTAACAGGGATATAGGAACCCCACTGGGGCCCTCAGTGACAGGGATATAGGAAACCCACTGGGGCCCTCAGTAACAGGGATATAGGAACCCCACTGGGGCCCTCAGTGACAGGGATATAGGAACCCCACTGGGGCCCTCAGTAACAGGGATATAAGAACCCCACTGGGGCTCTCAGTAACAGGGATATAGGAACCCCACTGGGGCCCTCAGTAAAAGGGATATAGGAACCCCACTGGGGCCCTCAGTAACAGGGATATAGGAAACCCACTGGGGCCCTCAGTAAAAGGGATATAGGAACCCCACTGGGGCCCTCAGTAACAGGGATATAGGAACCAGACTAAGGCCCTTAGTGACAGGGATTTAGGAACCTTAATGGGGCCCTCAGTAACAGGGATATAGGAACCTCACTGGGGCCCTCAGTAACAGGGATATAGGAACCAGACTAAGGCCCTTAGTGACAGGGATTTAGGAACCTTAATGGGGCCCTCAGCGACAAGGGTTTAGGAACCCCACCAAGATCCGTAGTGACAGGGATTCAGGAGCCCTAATGGGGTCCTCAGTGACAGGGATTTAGGAACCCCACCAGGGCCTTCAGTGAAAGGGATTCATGTGCCTTAATAGGGCCCCCAGTTACAGGGATAGAGGAACCCCCCCAGGGCCCCCCAGTGACAGGGATTATGGAACCTCAATGGGGCTTCCAGTGACAGGGATTTTTGGGACCCCACCAGGGCTCCAAGTGACAGGGATTCAGGAGCCCCAATGGGACCCTCAGTGACAGATTCAGGAGCCCCAATGGGACCCTCAGTGACAGATTCAGGAGCCCCAATGGGACCCTCAGTGACA
Organism: Hyla sarda; assembly: GCF_029499605.1. Classification (NCBI taxonomy): domain Eukaryota; kingdom Metazoa; phylum Chordata; class Amphibia; order Anura; family Hylidae; genus Hyla; species Hyla sarda. The sequence continues at coordinate 32,191,204 of NC_079200.1, forward strand.
GATTCAGGAGCCTCAATGGGACCCTCAGTGACAGATTCAGGAGCCCCAATGGGACCCTCAGTGACAGATTTAGGAGCCCCAATGGGACCCTCAGTGACAGATTCAGGAGCCCCAATGGGACCCTCAGTGACAGATTCAGGAGCCCCAATGGGACCCTCAGTGACAGATTCGGGAGCCCCAATGGGGCCTTTCTAAAAGCCATGTAGATTTTTCAGTGTTGTTTTGACATTGCCACTTAAGTCAACAGGACACGGCGCTGATATTGTAAGGAACTTGGTGTGGTATACGTTTCCGAATAATCTTAGATTTAAGCTGCCTTCAAGTGGGCCTTGTTGCCCATAGCAACTAATCATGGAGAGAGAGAAAAAATGTTCTGCTCTGGTAAATAAGCCAGCTGCACTGTAATTGGTTGCTATGAGTCACATGATATGTTTTTGGACAGGTAGTCCCTCATACAGCTCCATGACAGCTGTGGCCTGGACCAGCGTAGACCAGCTGTTTCAAAACTACAACTCCCATCATGCCCGGACAGCCGAAGGCTGTCCGGGCATGATGGGAGTTGTAGTTTTGCAACAGCTGGAGAACCACAGGTTAGGGAACACTGGGCTACACACCGTTACCATTTCTATCACACTGTCAGTGACTCCTCTCCCAACACCGAAAGAGCACCGACCACACGCCGCCCCCCACTGCTTACGGACAGACCTGCATCCCGGCTCCGGTGACTCCTAGGACACGTGTACCGGACGCACAGTCGTTGACCAATCACAGTCTAGCGTGCGGCTGACATGGCCCCGCCCCTACAGGGAATCCACCAATGAAGGAAGGGGGGGGCGGGACTACGCTATTAGACTGAACGTTCTAACGTGTGAGCTACAGAGGCAGGAAGTAACGCTAGGGGCAGTAGAGACATCCTGTATGTTACGTGTATTATCCCTATTAGAGATGAGCGAACTTACAGTAAATTCGATTCGTCACGAACTTTTCGGCTCGGCAGTTGATGTCTTATCCTGCATAAATTAGTTCAGCTTTCAGGTGCTCCTGTGGGCTGGAAAAGGTGGATACAGTCCTAGGAGACTCTTTCCTAGGAATGTATCCACCTTTTCCAGCCCACCGGAGCACCTGAAAGCTGAACTGATTTACGCAGGATAAGTCATCAACTGCCGAGCCGAGAAGTTCGTGACGAATCGAATTTACTGTAAGTTCGCTCATCTCTAATTCCCTATATAGTTCCTATGTAACCTTACATTATCTCTATAATAAAATATTTTTAACTTGTTTTTAACTCTTCGAAATGGAAATTATTACTGTAAACAAGTATATATGTGCAGAAGGGGGACCATTACAGAAACGTTACATTAATAACATTAAAGGGGTACTCCGGTGAAAACCTTTTTTCTTTTAAATCAACTGGTGGCAGAAAGTTAAACATATTTGTAAATTACTTCTATTAAAAAATCTTAATCCTTCCTGTACTTATTAGCTGCTGAATAATACAGAGGAAATTCTTTTCTTTTTGGAATGCTCTCTGATGACATCACGAGCACAGTGCTCTCTGCTGACGTTATTACAATAATAATAACACTTTATTTATTGTTTTCCTTAGTGGGATTTGAACCCAAGTCCCCAGCAGTGCTAACCACTGAGCCACCATGCTGCCCTTAGCACACATCTGCTATGCACGGTTGCTAAAATGGACAGAGATGTCAGCAGAGAGCACTGTGCTCGTGATGTCATCAGTGTTCCAAAAAGAAAGGAATTTCCTCTGTAGCAATCAGCAGCTAATAAGTACTGGAAGGATTAAGATTTTTTAATAGAAGTAATTTACAAATATGTTTAACTTTCTGCCACCAGTTGATTTAAAAGAAAAAAGGTTTTCACCGGAGTACCCCTTTAACGTAATGTTCACACCTGAAAAATGCGCTAAATCTAGCATACCGGTACTATTGCAAGTACGTATTTTGCTTCAGATCTTATACAGTGGATTGCGAGTGCGTATTTTGGACTACCCCTAATTATATCAGCGGTTCCGGAGTCTGAAATCAACATGGCGGAAAAGTCAACGGAAAACCCATTCACACCAATGTTATGCAGAATTTCTGAGCAAAATTCTGTAGAGTGAACGGTCCCATAAATCAGTGATAAATTCTGCAGCAGAAAATCAGCAGAAAAATCAACACGTGTACGTACCCTGTAGTTGTGATGTCTCTGAAGATCCGCAACAAAATCCACAATGGCAGATGGCAGCAATTGAAATGCAAAGATTTTTTATTTTGAAATTATTAATATATTCCTTCCTAAATCCGCGCTGGCAAATCGGCAGCAAAATCTGCATGATTTGGTGCAGATTATGCCATTAGGAGAAAAGGCTACGGAAATGCTGTGGTAGAAAAACCATAGTATTTTTATACAAAAATCTGAAGCACAGTGTTTTCCAACCCATGTGCCTCCAGCTGTTGCATACCAAGAGTTGTAGTTTTGCAACAGCTGGAGGCACGCTGGTTGGGAAACACTGCTGTAGCGGATTTTAACTTCCCGCTGCCCATAGCAAAAAATCTAATTGTTTCTTTCATTTTTTTAAATCCCTCTGAGAAATAAAATAAGCGATCTGATTGGTTGCTATGGGCAACTGGTCAACTTTTCCTCTGGACAGGTTTAAAAAAAAAAATCTCCCCTTTGTCAATTTTTGTGGATTTTCAAATTTACCCCATGGGTCAATTTAGGTTTGGATTTTGGGGGAAATTTATCAAAACTTGTGTAGAGAAAGAGTGGTGCAGTTACACATAGCAACCAGATTGCGTCTTTAAAGGGGTACTCCACTGCCCCAGTGTCCAGAACGTTTAGTTCAGAGCGCTGGGTGTGGGGGTCGTGACGTCACACCCCCTCAATTCAAGTCTATGGGAGGGGGCGTGACGTACGTCACGCCCCCTCCCATAGACTTGCATTGAGGGGGTGTGGTGTGACGTCACGACCCCCGCAGCCCGTTCCCAGCATTCGGAACTAAATGTTCCGGACACTGGGGTAGTGGAGTACCCTTTTAAAGGGGTACTCTGGTGGAAAACTTTTTTTTTTTTTTTTTTTTTAATGAACTGGTGCCAGAAAGCAAAACAGATTTGTAAATTACTTCTATTAAAAAATCTTAATCCTTTCAGTACTTTTTAGCAGCTGTTTGCCACAGAGGAAAATCTTCATTTTTTTTCATTTATTTTTTGTCTTGTCCACAGTGCTCTCTGCTGACACCTGATGCCCGTATCAGGAACCGTCCAGAGCAGGAGAAAAAAATCCCCCATAGTGAAACCTATGCTGCTCTGGACAGTTCCTGACACGGACAGAGGTGTCAGCAGAGAGCACTGTGGACAAGACAAAAAAGAAATGCAAAAAGCAAAGAATTTTCTCTGTAGCACACAGCTGCTATTAAGTACTAAAAGGATTACGACTTTTTAATAGAAGTCATTTACAAAACTGTTCAACTTTCGGGCACCAGTAAATAAAAAAATAAATAAATAAAAAAGTTTAAACATTAAACTTATCCCCTATACACAGGATAGGGGATAAGTGTCTGATAGCGGGGCGTCCGAACACTCAGATACTACGCAGTTTTGTATGTCAGAACAATTTAGACCTTGTATCATGGTTAGGGCAAAGTCGACCATAATTCCGAAAAAAGAATAAAACAAATAAAGGAATACAAATGAAAGTGTGCATTTACTGCATTGTTACAGCCACATACCATCATAAACACAACCAATAAAAGAAGGTAATGTATGTCATTAAATGTGCTATAGTTTCAGTGTAAATGAGGAACCTATCTGTACCTTTCACCAAATCGGCACATTCCATTCTGTACATATGAACACACCTATGTGCTATATTGGTATATGCAAACACCACGGATAACGTTTGGCACTTATCAATTAAAATACCTAAACTACAGATCATACAGCACTATTTGCAAAGTAGCTTCAGTCATACACATCTTATAGGCTGTGGATATATTATTTAAAGGGGTACTCCGGTGAAAACCTTTTTTCTTTTAAATCAACTGGTGGCAGAAAGTTAAACATATTTGTAAATTGCTTCTATTAAAAAATCTTAATCCTTCCAGTACTTATTAGCTGCTGAATGCTACAGAGGAAATTCCTTTCTTTTTGGAACACTGATGACATCACGAGCACAGTGCTCTCTGCTGACATCTCTTTCCATTTTAACAACCGTGCATAGCAGATGCATGCTAAGGGCAGCATGGTGGCTCAGTGGTTAGCACTGCTGCCTTGCAGTGCTGGGGACTTGGGTTCAAATCCCACTAAAGACAACAATAAATAAAGTGTTATTATTATTATAATAATTACGTCAGCAGAGAGCATTCCAAAAAGAAAAGAATTTCCTCTGTACTATTCAGCAGCTAATAAGTACAGGAAGGGTTAAGATTTTTTAATAGAAGTAATTTACAAATATGTTTAACTTTCTGCCACCAGTTGATTTAAAAGAAAAAAGGATTTCATCAGAGTACCCCTTTAATGGGGTTGTCCATTACTGGGCTTAAAGGGGTACTCCGGCGCTAAGACACGGGGGTCCCCAGCGGTGGGACCCCCACGATCAGGCATCTTATCCCCTATACATTGGATAGGGGATAAGATGTCTTAGCGCCAGAGTACCCCTTTAATGGAGATATCCAGTGGTGAAAAACGTATCCCCTATCCTAAGGATAGGGGATAAGTTTCAGATCGCGGGGGGGTCTGACCGCTGGGGCCCCTGCAGCCTGCGGGAAGGGGGCGTGTTGACCACTGCACGAAGCGGCGGCTGACACACCCCCTCAATACAACTCTATGGCAGAATCTCCGGCTCTGCCATAGAGTTGTATTGAGGGGGCGTGTCGGCCGCCGCTCTGTGTGGTGGTTGACACGCGCTATCTGCCCAGCGAGCCGGGACCCCGTACAGGAGATCGGGGTGGTCGGACCCCCCCGTGATCTGAAACTTATCCCCTATCCTTAGGATAGGGGATAAGTTTTTAACCACAGGACTACACCTTTAATGTGTACCTGACGTCAACAAAAACTTTTATGTAATGTAGAAAATACCATTATATTTGTAATATACATTGGTTAAAAAAAAATGTTGTAAATTTTTGTCCCTGCAGCTATTGCCTGCATAGAAATGCATAGATGGTGAGCACTGAACTGGGGGCAACAGCTAGGGAGCAGTGCAAATCTCTGGCTCTAGGGACACAAAAATAGGGCATTTCTTTAAAGGGTTACTCACGAGGGGGCAGGCGTGAACACGGAAGCCCGCACCCAGCGTTCGGACCCTGGGAAGCGGAGTAACCCTTTAAATTTTAGTTAAAAACTAAAATATTTTGTGGGGTTAGACAACCCATTAAAATCTGTTTCTGGGGAGGATGGATGAAAATGAGCATGGCCGCCATGACAGATTCCACAAGAGTCCTGGACAGTTAGGACCCATTCACATCCTGGAATATGCGTCTGGAGACATTCCGGGCAGACACTACATGAGCAGCAGACGCCGCCTGAATCAATCGATGCTGGGACTGCTTGGACAAGCAACGTTTACATTGACGACAATGCATTTCAATGTGAATTCTGCCTAAAGAGTTAACATATTCATCCGGAATTTGAATTTCCGAGGCAACACCTTAATGACGACCCCTGTGAGAGCAATAATGGGGGCCAAATTTTATGGTGGAAACAGAATAGTAATAGTAGACAATACTGTTTGGAGGTATTTGTATGAGTAGAAAGTCGTCTCCTAGCATTGTGATATGTTGGTTGATCATGTTACAGGTAGGTGCCCATAGAAACTATTTGTTTCTGATATCAGGATGCTGGTTATCAATGAGTCATGCATTACAAGATTTTTGCAACAAAGTTTGTAAAATTGTTTAATTGTTGTATATATTACTTTTATGCTTTGCTACTATTTATTTGCAACTTATTTTAAATTTCTTTTAAAAATTCCAAAATGTTTGTGTGATTTCCCTCCACTGTCACGTCTGGACAGGGAAGAAGTGAAGCCCTAATCTCCCCCACAGCCCCTGTCTCTTCCTATTGGGTATCCGCCTTATGCCACAGATCTACAACCACGAAGACGGTACCTGCCTGGCCAAGTCCTGGGAGCGTCCTGTCACAATAATAAACTGCTCAGTCACAAGTCAGAGAGATGCCGAATCAGAAAGCAAAAGAGGTAAACAGCCGAAATCAGAAAGCAGAATACAATACCGAAGGCAGGATATGCAAGAATACTGCAGGTTTATATAGCCAGCAAGCGTGGTGACACCAGAATCTGATAGGTGAGTGAGACAGTACCACGATAGGTCAGGATGTAACCACAGCAACCTAACACAGAAAACAAACAGAACAGTTAAAGGGGTACTCCACTGCCCCAGCGTTTGGAACGTTTTTTTCCGAATGCTTGAAGCAGGCACGGGGAATGTGACGTCACGGGCATGCCCCCTCAATGCAAGTCTATGGGAAGGGGTATTCCGCTATAGAGAAGCAGCTGAGCAGATTGATATTAGAGATGAGCGAACTTACAGTAAATTCGATTCGTCACGAACTTCTCGGCTCGGCAGTTGATGACTTTTCCTGCATAAATGAGTTCAGCTTTCAGGTGCTCCCGTGGGCTGGAAAAAGGTGGATACAGTCCTAGGAGACTCTTTCCTAGGACTGTCTCCACCTTTTCCAGTCCACCGGAGCACCTGAAAGCTGAACTAATTTATGCAGGATAAGTCATCAACTGCCGAGCCGAGAAGTTCGTCACGAATCGAATTTACTGTAAGTTCGCTCATCTCTAATTGATATAGAAATTTGTGGGAAAAGATTCAGTATAACTAGATATATAGGGGTTGTACGTACTTCCTGATGCCTAATACTGTAATATCGCTGATCGACTTGTCATCAAGTGAGTGAGTGTTCCCCCACTTTTTAACTCTTAATGTTTAACTACATATGTTTGTCACTTTATTAATTAAAGGGGTACTCCGGTGAAAAACTTTTTTTTTTTTTTTTTATCAACTGGTGCCAGAAAGTTAAACAGATTTGTAAATTACTTCTATTAAAAAATCTTAATCCTTCCTGTACTTATTAGCTGCTGAATACTACAGCGGAAATCTTTTCTTTTTGAAACACAGAACTGTCTGCTGACATCACGAGCACAGTGCTCTCTGCTGACATCTCTGTCCATTTTATGAACTGTCCAGAGCAGCATATGTTTACTATGGGGATTTCCTTTTACCCTGGACAGTTCCTAAAATGGACAGAGATGTCAGCAGAGAGCACTGTGCTCATGATGTCAGCAGACAGCTCTGTGTTTCAAACGGAAAATAATTTCCACTGTAGTATTCAGCAGCTAATAAGTACAGGAAGGATTAAGATTTTTTTAATAGAAGTGATTTACAAATCTTTCACATAGAAGATAGTGCGGCACTGCTTGAGTGTGCTGGACGCGGGATGGCAGGTAGGAGTCGGTGTAGCTGTAATGCCTCAGGTGGTGCTCAGATAATGTAAGCAAAGTTCATAGGGGTGGTGGGGGGACAAGTGGTGTTGACCGAGCTCTAGTTTCGTACACTTGGTGTACGAAGCACACCAAGTGTGCGAAACTAGAGCTCGGTCTCCACCACTTGTCCCCCCACCACCCCTCTCTTCTGTACCCCGTATGTGAGTATGTATCAATAAAAGAAGACCCTGCAGCCACGCTGGTGAGTGCCTATATTTCTTTTTTCTTCACGGACACTCTGATTTACAAATCTGTTTAACTTTCTGGCACCAGTTGATTTAAAAAAAAAAAAAAAAAAGTTTTTCACCGGAGTACCCCTTTAAACACAATTAGTGTTTATCTTAAAGGAGTAGTCCAGTGGTGACTCAGTGGTTTACAACTTGGGGATAAGTTGCAGATCGCGGGGGGTCCGACCCCTGGGGCCCCCCGCGATCTCCTGTACGGAGCCCCGACAGCCCGCGGGAAGGCGGCGTGTCGACCTCCGCACGAAGCAGCGGCCGACACGCCCCCTCAATACAACTCTATGGCAGAGCCGGAGCGCTGCCTTCGGCAATCTCCGGCTCTGCCATTGAGATGTATTGAGGGGGCGTGTCGGCCGCCGCCTCGTGCGGGGGTCGACACCCGCTATCTCGGCGGAAAGCCGGGGCCCCGTACAGAGAGATCGCGGGGGGCCCCAGCGGTCGGACCCCCCGCGATCTCAAACTTATCCCCTATCCTTAGGATAGGGGATACGTTTTTCACCACTGGACTACCCCTTTAATGTATTCGCTGCACTTTAATCTGTAAAAAGTTTTGATGATGTATTTTAAACTTTTTTGGATTTGCACTTTATGTCTATGTATATTTTGAATTGTTTACACTTTGCATTTGCACTTTATATACTGATTGATTTTGCACATTGTTTAGTACCATTTGTAATTGGATCTCCTATAAAGATATAGGCCCAGATTTAACAAACTGTGTGAGAGAAAAAATTGAGAGATTTTCCCACAGCAACCAATCACAGCTCAGCTTTCACTTTACCTCAGTTCGTTAGCTGAGCTGTGATTGGCTGCTGTGGGAAAATCTCTCTATATTTTCTCTCACACAGTTTGATAAATCTGGGCCATGGTTAGCACTGGTTGTGTGATGCTGGTGAAAGGTCAGGTTGAGCTGACTGAAACGTCGCTGCTGTATTGACGCCTTTTATGGAATAAACATCCTTTTTGTTCATGAACTTTGGTGCTGTGGACCAGATTTTTTTTGTACTGTTTAAAAGATGATCCCCCTAACCAAGGATCCAGGAGCTGCGTGCACCTCCTTACGGAATTTTCCTTTTTTTTTTGGCTGTGCTGTTCTTTTTCTATTGCTAGATATATAGGGGGAGATTTATCAAAACCTGTGCAAAGGAAAAGTTGCCCATAGCAACCAATCGGATCGCTTCTTTCATTTTGCAGAGGCCTTGTTAAAAATTAAAGAAGCGATCTGATTGTTTGCTATGGGCAACTGGGCAACTTTTCCTCTGGACAAGTTTTGATAAATCTCCCCCTTAGTCATCTAAACCTCTATTCTTTCTGGGAGTCCTGGGGGCAGTCCTAATCAGTGATATACAGTATCTTTGTATGCACACTATTAGGGAGAAGTTGGCACTAACTGATTAGGACCACCCCCTGGACTCCTAAGTCAAGAATAAGCAGAGTTTTAGATGAATATACTAGTTATGCTGAACCTTTCCCCGCAAACATATACAGTGGGGCAAATAAGTATTTAGTCAGCCACCAATTGTGCAAGTTCTCCCACTTAAAAAGATGAGTGGCCTGTAATTGTCATCATAGGTATACCTCAACCATGAGAGACATAATGAGAAAAAAATCACATTTTCTGATTTTTAAAGAATTTATTTCCAAATTATGGTGGAAAATAAGTATTTGGTCACCTACAAACAAGCAAGATTTCTGGCTCTCACAGACCTGTAACTTCTTCTTTAACCCCTTAAGGACTCAGGGTTTTTCCGTTTTTGCACTTTAGTTTTTTCCTCCTTACCTTTTAAAAATCATAACCCTTTCAATTTTCCACCTAAAAATCCATATTATGGCTTATTCTTTGCATCACTAATTCTACTTTGCAGTGACAGTCATTTTACCCAAAAATTCACAGCGAAACGGAAAAAAATAATAATTGTGCGACAAAATTGAAGAAAAAACATTACATTTTGTAACTATTGGGGGCTTCCGTTTCTACAAAGTGCATATTTTGGTAAAAATGACACCTTATCTTTATTCTCTAGGTCCATACGATTAAAATGATACCCTAGTTACATAGGTTTGATTTTGTCGTACTTCTGGAAAAAATCATAACTACATGCAGGAAAATTTATACGTTTAAAAATGTCATCTTCTGACCCCTATAACTTTTTTATTTTTCCACGTACAGGGCAGTATGAGGACTCATTTTTTGCGCCGTGATCTGAAGTTTTTATCGGTATGATTTTTGTTTTGATTGGACTTTTTGATCACTTTTTATTCATTTTTTAATGGTATAAAAAGTGACCAAAATACGCTTTTTTGGACTTTTGAATTTTTTTACGTGTACGCCATTGACCGTGCGGTTTAATTAACGATATATTTTTATAGTTCAGACATTTATGCACGCGGAGATACCACATGTTTATTTTTATTTACACTGTTTTATATTTTTTTATGGGAAAAGGGGGGTGATTCAAACTTTTATTAGGGAAGGGGTTAAATGACCTTTATTAACACTTTTTTTTAACTTTTTTTTTGCAGTGTTAGAGGTCCCATAGGGACCTATAACACTGCACACACTGATCTTCTACACAGATCACAGGCGTGTATTAACACGCCTGTGATCAGTGTTATCGGCGCTTGACTGCTCCTGCCTGAATCTCAGGCACGGAGCAGTCATTCGTCGATCGGACACCGAGGAGGCAGGTAAGGGCCCTCCCGGTGTCCTGTAAGCTGTTCGGGACGCCGCGATTTCACCGCCGCGGTCCCGAACAGCACGACTGACTAGCCGGGATACTTTCACTTTAGAAGCGGCGGTCAGCTTTGACCGCCGCTTCTAAAGGGTTAATACCGCACATTGCCGTGATCGGCGATGTGTGGTATTAGCTGCGGGTCCTGGCCGTTGATGAGCACTGGGACCGACGCGATGTGATACGGGGTCGCAGCGCAACCCCGCTTCATATGGCGGGAGCCGGCGCAGGACGTAAATCTACGTCCTGCGTCGTTAAGGGGTTAAGAGTCTCCTCTGTCCTCCACTCGTTACCTGTATTAATGGCTCCTGTTTGAACTTATCAGTATAAAAGACACCTGTCCACAACCTCAAACAGTCACACTCTAAACTCCACTATGGCCAAGACCAAAGAGCTGTCGAAAGACACCAAAAACAAAATTGTAAACCTGCACCAGGGTGGGAAGACTGAATCTGCAATAGGCAAGCAGCTTGGTGTGAAGAAATCCAACTAAGGGAGCAATTATTAGAAAATGGAAGACATACAAGACCACTGATAATCTACCTCGATCTGGGGATCCACACAAGATCTCACCCCGTGGTGTCAAAATGATCTCAAGAACGGTGAGCAAAAATGCCAGAACCACATGGGGGACCTGGTGAATGTCCTGCAGAGAGCTGGGACCAAAGTAACAAAGACTACCATTAGTAACACACTACGCCGCCAGGGACTCAAATAATGCAGTGCCAGATGTGTCCCCCTGCTTAAGCCAGTACATGTCTGGGCCCATCTGAAGTTTTCTAGAGAGCATTTCGATGATCCAGGAGAGTATTAGGAGAATGTCATATGGTCAGGTGAAACTAAAGTAGAACTTTTTGGTAAAAACTCAACTTGTTGTATTTGGAGGAGAAAGAATGCTGAGTTGCATCCAAAGAACACCAGACCTACTGTGAAGAATGGGGGTGGAAACATCATGCTTTGGGGCTGAAGATTTTTAAATAGAAATCATTTACAAATCTGTATAACTTTCTGACACCAGTTGATTTGAAACAAATAGTTTTCCACTAGAGTACCCCTTATAATTAATAAAAACTATGCCATTGTTGTTCTTTTTCACTGGCACAATAGCATGCTGGATGGTGGTTATATGTCACGCTTTCTGGACTGGTATCCTATGTAGGGGTTATTTTCTATGGGTGTTCCTTGTTTTGTGGGTGGTGTATTTTATGGGTTGGTTATTTTAATTGGGAGGGCTATTCTTGTTAGTATGTTTTCATTTTTTGATTTTAATAAAGTGTTTTGTATACACCTTTTTGGGTGTGTCATTTGTAGATTTTTTTTTATTATTCATTTATAATGATTTCCACCACAACAACTTCGCAGTGTATACAGTACAAGTCAAAATACCCTAAAGGGAGGCAAAAACCACAATGTAAACATGCAAGTGATTGCAACATTTCGATAAAGACAAAAGACTAAAATAGCCAAGGATTTGATATCAAGCAAATTTAATATCAAGTAAAAAAAACATGAAAAAAACGGGACTGTAACCAATGCTGTTATTTGGCTTAAAGGACATCTGGAGCCTAAATACACTTATCCCCTATCCACAGGACAGGGATAAGTGTTTGATCATGGGGGTCCGACTGCTTGGACCCCCTGTGATCTCCGAAACGGGGCCCCGGCATTGCCGCGCTGCATCTAATGCGTGTAGTGTCGACCTGGTACACCTCATCCACATACAGCTTTATTGTGGAGGCAGGGATACATGAATGCTGATCCCCGCCTCTCCCATAGAACTATATGGAGGAGGGAGAGCCGGGGCCCCGTGCAGGAGATCGCAGGGGATTCCAGCGTTCGGACCCCCTTCGATCAAACACTTATCCCCTATCCTGTGGATAGGGGATAAGTGTATTTAGGCTGCAGATGTCCTTTAAGGAACCTATATCCAACGTTTTGTATTCAAAGATTTATTGTCCAAAACGATAAACATGCTTTCTGAGACTTTGGCCCTGATTTACTATGAGTGTTGGATTTTTATTAGTGTGCTTTATGTTGTTTCAGACTTGCAGGATTCCACTCTATTTACTATGGGGACACACAGGTGGGGAAAGTTCTGACCTTAATGGGAATTTCCAGCCAATTATACACAGCATTTTGTCTAAATTCAATAGAAAATAGGGTTGCAAGAACAGTCCCCAGCGGCGGGACCCCAGCGATCAGACATCTTATCCCCTATCCTTTGGATAGGGCATAAGATGTCTAGGGGCAGAGTACCCCTTTAAAGGTTACCACTCATCAAAAAAACTTTTGATATATTATAGATTAATGTATGCAGAATAACTTTACAATTGCATGTTATTAAAAAATATGCTTCTTTCTATTTAATTTTCCACTTTGAAGAAATGACCACTAGGGGTCTCCCTACCAGTCCTGGCAGCAAGCATTTCAGACTCATGCTGGAGTCCTAAATAGTGTTGCTCGTGAATATTCGCAATTCGAATTTTATTCGCGAATATCGCATATTTGCGAATTCGCGAATATTCGCAAATATAGCATTATATATTCGTAATTACGAATATTAGTTTTTTTTTTTCACAGTACACATCACAGTGATCACCCCTCTCTGCTTCCAGCTTGTGTGGTGTAAAGAAGGCTCTAATACTACTGTGTGAGACTGGCGTGCGAATTTTCGCATATGCGAAAATTTGCATATGCTAATTTTCGCATATGCGAATTTTCGCTTATACAAATTTTTGTATATGTTAATTTTCGCATGTTAATTTCCGTATACGTGAATTTTCGCATATGCAAAAATAAAACAAGAATATTACGAATATGCGAATTTAGCGAATATATTACAAATATTCGTCCATATATTCGCGAATTCGAATATGGCCTATGCCGCTCAACACTAGTCCTAAACACTACGCGCTGCCAGTCTGCTTTGTTCACAAAGGAGAACACTCAGAGCTGCCAGCCTGCTTTGTTCACAGCCTGTTTGGCTGTGAACAAAGCAGGCTGGCAGCTCTGAGTGTTTAGGACTCCAGCATGAGTCAGAAATGCTTGCTGACAGGACTGATCGGGAAAAATACAATAGAAAGAAGCATATTTTTCATTAACATGCTATTGGAAAGTTATTCAACATTCATTCATCTAAAATATATCAAAAAGTTTATTTGATGAGAGGTACCCTTTAAATTATCACTTTTGGAGGCTCTTCTTCTCTTGGTTTTTGGCTTCTCCGCTTCATAAGGATCGGGTACAGGAAGCTGAACGCTGATGTGTCCAGGTAATAAGACACTGCCCAGGCATTTGTACCATATGGTCGTGGAGAACTGCTGGTTTAGACCTAATGGCTGTCATGTTATATACCCATCTGTACCACCCAGGCAGCGTAAACTTTACTTTCACCTTTACCTACAGTATGTGTGCAGGGTGAGTGGAGGAGATACACGGCCCTGATTTCTATTGTTACACACTTCTGTCACACTCACCTGCTGAACTCTGTTAAAATGTGACAGGTGTGTCCTGCCTATAAATATTCATGTCTCAGTTCCTGTTCTCTCCTGTTTGTTGAGCTGGGAGGGTCAGGTTTAACCTTCAGAGTGAGCGAGAGAGAGAGGGAGAAACCGAGACACCTGTACCAGGCTGAGCGAGACTCCACCGAGACAAAAAAGAGACCTCTGTCCCAGTCAAGAATTATCCAAGTAGAAGACTGCCGGATCTGTAGCAGTGCCATATCTTTATAGAGCTGGGGAGGACACAAACCACTTTGGTCCAGGAAGGAGGCACCTGTTTATCTGTAAGAAGTGTATTGACAAGACAGATACTTGAGAGGAAACCGATACACCTGTATCCAAGAAGAGCGCTGTGACAACAAGGCATTGTTGGAGACACAGGTAGGCTTTAGGTTGTCTGCGGCGCGACTGGCCGGTTATCTGTCGGCCATCATTTCCCTCTAACATATGTCGTGTAGGTCATAAAGCTTCGATTTTTTTTTTCGGTTACATTACAACTTGCCCTCTATCAAGACTGAATTGCCCCCAGGCCCGGTATCCTATAGCAGGTGCACCGTGCTTCTTCAGGTTGTTTTAGAGGTTTTGCTCCTTTGTTGGCAGCGGATCATGGGACAGCAGTCAAGACGGCGGTGAGACAATATGCCGGACACTAAAGGAGGCCGTACGTGGTTCTATTTATTTTTGGCCCGATGCCACATTTGGACCATATATGGGGCTGTATCAACCGCTGATGATCTGAATCACTGAAAATCAAAAAGGGATTTTTAGATATGTTAAAAAATTTTTTTAAAAATCCCTTTACTATTAACTCCGACTATGCTGGCAGGGAGCCCGGACATCTGGCAGAAGAAAGATGTCTTGCCAATTCTAAAAAAAAAAAAAAAAAGAAATTGCCAATCCTAAGGCTGGGTTCTCGCCATGTAAAATTATTGGTGCATGCTGAATTAAATTATTATTTTTTTTTTTTTGCGATCAGATTTTTACAATTACGGCTGCATTTTAGTGGCGTAAAATAAAATATACGCAGAATTTTACACAGTAAGACATTAATTCTGTATGGCACGTAGCTTGTTGCCATTTTATTGCGGTAAAAGTTGGAAAGTGAGATACTTTTTTTTTAAATTTAAATGCAAGTACCTCAAGCCATAGGTAATAATTTTAATTCACGTGTTACTCCATTAATTTTCTATAGCCGCAGTAACCTTTGTCCCCAAGCCAATCCCTTATTTTATATATAGCTCACTGGCTTAGAAAGTAATGGTGAACTGTTGGTATAGCAGCGGCGGAGTATAATCTGGGCCCTACCCAACAACATTAATGTCAAGAGGATTGGAATTTTACCAAAATTGTGTAAAATCTATCATTATCCATGATATATATTTATATATAAAATAAAATCTGTTATCCTTCAGAGATCACACTCAGATCTGTAAACAGCATCTAAACCAGTGTTTTCAGACCAGGGTGCCACTGGCTGTTTCAAAACTACAACTCCCAGCATGCCCGGACAGCCTTTGGCTGTCCGGGCATGCTGGGAGTTGTAGTTTTGAAACAGCCAGTGGTACCCTGGTTGAGAAATACTGGTCTAAACACAAGGAAAACTATTTTTTTTCCATATTTTATAGCCCATTGATATTTATGTCTAAAATGGACATATTGGGAGAGTGACTATGAGTATCATTCATCAGTATTAAAGGGCTTATCCAGGAAAAACTTAGATAGATATATATATATATATATATATATATATATATCTATATATATATATCTATCAACTGGCTCCAGAAAGTTAAGCAGATTTGTAAATTACTTCTATTAAAAAAAAAATCTTAATCCTTTCAGTACTTATGAGCTGCTGAAGTTGAGTTGTTCTTTTCTGTCTAAGTGCTCTCTGATGACACATGTCTCGGGAACTGTCCAGAGTAGAAGCAAATCCCCATAGGAAACTTCTGCTACTCTGTGCAGTTCCCGAGACAAGCAGAGATGTCAGCAGAGAGCACTGTTGCCAGACAGAAAAGAACAACTCAACTTCAGCAGCTGATAATTATTGGAAGGATTAAGATTTTTTTAATGGAAGTAATTTACAAGTCTGTTTAACTTTCTGGAGCCAGTTGCCAAAAAAATAAAAAATAAAAAAAAGTTTTTTCCTAGAATACCCCTTTAACTTAAGACTGTTCATTAAAAATATATGTTGCCTATATCTTTTAGGGTATGTCCAGACGTATTGTATGGGCTACAGAATTTTTTTTGTGGGGATGGGAGTCCAGGAAGAGGGCATGTCGACCCCCCCACGAATCGGCAGCCAACTTGCCCCCTCCATTTTTCTCTATGGGCGATCAGTGATTTGGGTGTTGGCAGCGGCTTTACGGGGGGTCCCAGTGATCGGACCCCCCGCGATCAGACACTTATCCCCTATCCATTAGATAGGGAGTAAGTGTTCCAGCACTGGAGTACTCCTTTAAAGGGGTACTCCAGTGGTAAACTTATTTTTTGTTTTTAAATCAACTGGTGCCAGAAAGTTAAATAGATTTGTAAATTACTTCTATTAAAAATTCTTAATCCTTCCAGTACTTATTAGCTGCTGAATACTAAAGAGTAAATTATTTTCTTTTTGGAACACAGAGCTCTCTGCTGACATCATGACCACAGAGCTCATTGCTGACATCACGAGCACAGTGCTCTCTGCTGACATCTCTGTCCATTTCAGGAACTGACCAGAGCAGCATATGTTTGCTATGGGGATTTTCTCCTACTCTGGACAGTTCCTAAAATGGACAGAGATGTCAGCAGTGAGCACTGTGGTCATGATGTCAGCAGAGAGCTCTGTGTTCCAAAAAGAAAATAATTTCCTCTGTAGTATTCAGCAGCTAATAAGTACTGGAAGGATAAAGATTTTTAACTTTCTGGCACCAGCTGATTTAATAAAAAAAAGCGTTTTCCACCGGAGTTCCTCTTTAAGGATAAGCCATGTTTTAAAGCTGATCTTACAACAAAGCTTGTTGTACATTACCACAATATTTCCATATAAATTTCCATAAAAATGTAAACATAAAGTTGGGTAAACCAGAGAAAATTTTAGGAAAATTAGTTATCACACGTAGTATTTTGTATTTTTTGCCAAAAGCATGATTAAATCTAAAACACACAAAAAAAAGGTGCAAATCTTCCTGCTATAGTCTTCTATCTGTGTCACTTCCACTCCTGGCTTTGGCTAAAAATATTGAGTAAAATAGTAAATTCAAACCCAGCCTTAGGCCCCCATCACATCACGATCGGGAGATCTACCTTGTTTTTAGCAATTTGATCTGAACCCTAGAGAGGGCCTGAAAAGTTTTTTAATGACGGATGATAATCTTGTGAAATTTCCGATAGTGATCCTGTACAAAACTTCTTCTTTTCTTCCCAGCTGCCCAGCTACATGGCGGAGCCCTCACATAGTTGGTGGAAACTGACATTTCTCCGTAAAAAGAAGTCCGCACCAAAGGTTGTCTATGAATCGGTGGTGGAGCACGCAGGCACGGAGAAGGTCCCGGAGGAGAGCCCTGGAGATACCAATTACACCGCTCGGCTAGAGAAAATCGTAGACAAAAACACAAAAGGCAAACACGTCAAGGTGTCCAACTCTGGACGCTTTAAGGAAAGAAAGAAGGTCCGTCCTTCACTGAATGAGACACCTGGACTATGCCCCGAACCTTCCGGTGGACAATGAAGCATATTAATTCTAGTTCTTGAATTAGTTCCTTGGACAGAGGCATTCTCAATGTAAACCTTTTTAAGGATAAGGTGGATCCAGACCAAAGATGCCATTGATTTACTCTGATGACTTTACGAAAAGGATCACTCGGCTCTTTCCAGTGTTTACAGACACATTTGTACATACGTATGAGTGTTAGTCCTTCCTGATCATGTTTGTACACCTACCATTTCACATGGATGCAAATGCATCCTCTGTACTGCGCACCTTGGCATCTCAGGAAGAGACTCCCAGACCCAACTGTTTACTGAGTGTGTGCCACGTACATGTGCTGGGTCATACACACCAAGTATAATATGTGTACTGTACTTCACTATAGGCACTATTTAATATATGGCTATCCAAATGATACGAACATCACAAGCCCGCCAAGCCAGTTCCATAAATTGTACATAGTCCATTACCAAATGACCAAGATCTATTATAGGCCTTTTTGCAGATCACCTACGACCTGCATTCACCTATACATGGAAAATTGCTACATGATGTAGGTAACATAATGAATGTATTGTATGGATGTCCTTTTTTGTGTTTTTTTTGTCTCCATTTTAACTGGATCATTTGCCAGGTATATATTTTTTCTATGTGCTAATAAATTGCACAACATGTGCTTTATATGTCAAAATTTCCTGCCAGAAAAAAAAGATGCAAGAATTGGACCTAGACGATCTATATTTATTTGGGTTCAACCACTTCTTACTTAGAGTATTGTTATTTTACCATGTCTATTTGTGAGGGAGCAAGTCCAAGGCGAAAGAGTGAAATCATTGAAGGCTACAACTCAGGATCTAAGCTGCAGCTTTAAGATTTTATCCATCCAGTTGGGTTGAGGCTTCTTCTCCATCCATGGCTGCCTACTCTTGGGCACATTGGGTATATGACTGTAATCATCTCAAACTTGTCAATCAGAATAGGGTCGGAATAAAAGAGGGAGACCTTTCCAATTGGTCCAATGGTGTTGAGTCAGATACCATAATTTATCCCAAAAACCAAGAGTCTGGCAAACTGGTGTCAATAAAAGTGTCCTTGCACGCCTTGAATGGGATTTTGCGGCAGACAGAATTCCCAGCCACAGCTAGAACCAGTTAGAAACGACTGCGTGAAGTTTATCTCTTGAGTTATATTGAAGTGTGACTCAAAGGAGAAAAGTTGGTGTGACTAGACCTGCTCGTCTTCAGGCATGTCTGATACCATCATGTAACATGGGCATTAGTGTGTGCGTGGGTTATTGTCATTTACCTGTTTGGCCCACAGGGACATGGACTGATGTGTAAGAGCAATTCTTATGTACAATGTTGCAAAAGGTCACAGAGGATAATAAAACGTTCTAGCTATAGCAACTTTACTATAATTTCTCCATATGTTAAATGATGGTCCTATGAATATCCAAAAAGTGTCAAAAACCCACCTGTTAACTTCCTTAAACATAATGTCTAGCTCCTATATTAGGTTTTGAGACTGGGCATCAAAGCTATATATAGATTCCATGACTTATTTATCGCCCTCCTATCAGATTTCCGTGCTTTGCGATTCCTCAGAAGTATTAGTATCCTATCCTTTTGTCTGTGTGCAAAATTTCCGTAGAATCCTGGGTGGCTCCTTCCCTTATAAAACATTTAACTATGGTATATGTGATTCTCTTGTTTCTCCTTGGCGACCTATAGGGGTTTTCTCATCATGACATTGACAACCACTGTCCATGTGCCTCGTAAGGCAGCCCTCATGGTGGCAGAACCTTGTATGCATATCACAATACTGATGGTTTGGGGGTAGGGGGCTGACCCTAGGCAGCCCCTGCAAATCAGCTGTTAGCATGTTACAAGGCTGTTATTCCCTGCACAGCTTCTACTAAAGCTGGCCATACACATTAGAAATGTGACCGTCATACCTACCAATTTTCGCAGAATCCGTCAACCACCTAATATGGTGGGCTCTGAGCCAACGAACGAGCAAGCGCATTTTTGGTGTCTGATGGGGTTGTTTTGACCTGATTACAAATCACTGGTTGTAGGCAGAACATCTTGTATAAGGGGATGTCCTGTGGTTGGATGACTACGGGAGACGGCAACATGATCGATCTAGTGATTGTACTTGCAGCCCCCCCTGAACAGCACTCAAGCCATTTCATAGGATCTGTAAAGTGCTGATCTACTCTATTTGAGTATATAAAAATAGGAGGCAAGGTATTAAAAGGAATTAGACAGAATTTAACTGTTACCAAGTAGGGTATTGCTCAAGGCACAACACCTATATGAGAGTTTGAAGAGAGAATTTGGCCTGTGGCCCCTCTGGTATTGACAAAACGCCACCGGTAACAAATGCAGAATGAGTGAATGACTCACAAGAACAACAGGGCTTCTGTATAGGCACCTCTCCAAGAACAACAGCAGTATCGCCAATACTCAATGGACATCTGGTTAAGATGGTTGACATGACTAGTAGGGTGTCTGGCATACTAGCACTACTCTAATGCTAAATGAGCGATAGCATAGTGCTAGTAGACTGGACGCCCTACTGGTCATCATGTCAATCATCTTAAGCAGACGTCCATTGAATGCTGGCGATCCTGCTGGTCTTTTTGGTGAAGCACCTATACAGAAGTCCTGTTTTTCCTTGTGAGTCATTTACTCATCCTATGATCTAGTAGATTGGCACTTGTTCACAGGGTGGCTTGGGGCGTCTAATATGTCCATCAATGCTGTCATCTCAAAAAACCCTTTAGGATGCGTTCACATGGGCAGATTTGTTTGCAAACTCGCAGCATGTTTCCTGCTGCGAGTTTGAATGGGGCCAGGCTCTCCGCAGCAAATATTTGGCAGTGAAATTTCCATTGTGGAAAATCTGCCACAGACCCTATTGATTTCCGCTTGCAGTCCAAATAGAGGCCGCCCCCACTCAAACTCACAGCGAGAAAAACGCGCAGGATACTGTACGTGTGAATAGGCCATTAGAGTACGTTCAAATGTGCGTATTTTGCTGCTTATTTTCTGCAGATAATTTTACTACCTATTGACTTCAATGAGCAGTAAAATTTGCTGCAACAATACGAATGTGTGAACATGTGAAGGTATGCTTGTATGGGAATGGCCGCATGCAATACTTTATTTTCCCTGTTGCAGATGAATAAGCAGCTGACGGGAACTTTCTCTCACAGAACTGCCTGTTGGTTGGATAACTTGGAAGCAACTCCTTCAATAAAAATACATTTACAAATGTGAGCCCTTGAGTTATAGTCATTTGTTGAGCAGTTAAAACTATATAACCTGACAATTTTTAGTTATATTTGTTTCTGGGAATATTAAAAGGGGTTGTAGCTCGTCAAATTTTCTCTTACTTCCTAAGTCATGTCCCTAGGACACAAGCCTTTACACCCAACTTTTTTGTGGCTTACTCTGTTTACACTCCTAATCTTCCGGGGTTGCTATCCGTTTTGTATTCCCACCTCAACGCCCCACCCAACGATGTGAAGCTGAAGTTTATGTCTGATTGGGAGAGCGATATTCATTCCACCCTGTCGCTCTCTCAATGGAGGGATGGTTGTGCAGTGATTGGCCGTGGCAGTTGGCAGGTATCGCTCATGGAAACCGCACTTAAAGGGGTACTCCGGTGGAAAACATTTTTTTTTTAAATCAACTGATGCCAGAAAGTTAAACAAATTTGTAAATTACTTCTATTAAAAAATCTTTATCCTTCCAGTACTTATTAGCAGCTGTATGCTACAGAGGAAATTCTTTGCTTTTTGAATTTCATTTTTGTCTTGTCTACAGTGCTCTCTGCTGACACCTCTGTCCGTGTCAAAAACTGTCCAGAGTAGCATAGGTTTGCTATGAGGATTTTCTCCTGCTCTGGACAGTTCCCGACACGGACAGAGGTGTCAGCACAGAGCACAGTGGACAAGGCAAAAAAGAAATTCAAAAAGAAAAGAATTTCTTCTGTAGCATACAGCTGCTAACAAGTACTGGATGGATAAAGATTTTTTAATAGAAGTAATTTACAAATCTGTTTAACTTTCTGGCACCAGTTGATTTAAAAATAAATGTTTTCCACCGGAGTACCCCTTTAAGGTGCTTCATAGGACTTATCTGGTCCCTGTTAGATTACATACAATTTACCCCTCAGTCTCACTGACTGTGAGGGACGATGTTTCATATATGGTGGTCCTGCCCAGTAGTCGCAGCCCTTTGGACTAACTCACCATGTTATCACGGAGTGTGTTTATGCCCTAATGTTCCCATTGTGTACCAGTACTTTTTGGTCTGTTGGACCTGATCTGGTTGTATTTCGGAAGATGTTTTTGTACCATGTTTCTTTGTGCTAAAATAAAAGCTTGACTGTTAAATTAGAGGGTCTGTACTCTGCCCCCAGACTGCCTAATAACATGACAACATTTTTTCCTCCCCTTCCTCCGCTCACTTGTAGCCCCAGCATTAGGGCGCCTTTCCACGGCCAATGACTGCTTTTCCCCCAAGCTGTAGAGCGTAGTGTCTACAGTCGTGGGAACTGACAGTGCCGCTTACCATTCACTGACCAAGGAGGGACACCGCTTCAGCCAGTGATTGGTGGAGGGGCACTGTGACATCACATCCACAGCTCCGGCTGGCTCCATGTAACAGACCGTCAGTAGAGAACTGGCTGGAAATGGGGCGTCCTGATACTAGAGCTACAAGGGAGAAGAAGAAAGGGGAGTTAAAGTGCTTTTTATTTTATTAGACAGCCTGGGAACTATTTCACCGGACGACCCGTACTTAAAGGAGTAGTCCAATGTAGAACAACTTATCCCTTATCCTAAGGATAGGGGATCAGTTTCAGATCGCGGGGGGGTCCGACCGCTGGGGCCCCCCGCGATCTCCCGTACGGGAGATCGCGGGGGGGCCCCAGCGGTCGGACCCCCCCGCGATCTGAAACTTATCCCCTATCCTTAGGATAAGGGATAAGTTGTTCTACACTGGACTACTCCTTAAAAGGGGTATTTTTTATTATTATTTTTTTAAAATCCTCTAGTGCCAGAAAGTTAAAACAGATTTGTAAATTACTTCTATTAAAAAAAAATCCTAATCCTTCCAGTACTTATCAGCTGCTGTATGATCCACAGGACGTTATTTTCTTTTTGAATTTCCTTTCTGTCTGACCACAGTGCTCTCTGCTGACACCTCTGTCCATGTCAGGAACTGTCCAGAGCAGGATAGGTTTCCTATGGGCATTTGCTACTACTCTGGACAGCTCCTAAAATGGACAGAGGTGTCAGCAGAGAGCACTGTGGTCAGACAGAAAGGAAATTAAAAAAAGAAAAGAACTTCCTGTCTCATACAGCAGCTAATAAGTACTGGAAGGATTAGGATTTTTTTTTATTTTTTTTAGAAGTCATTTACAAATCTGTTTGGCACCATATGGTGAGAACCCAGAGGACCCGGCACCAGAACTTTCTGGAACCAGATGATTTAAAAAATACAACTGGGACTATAATTATAACTTTCAATGGGGTTGCATCTATCCATATGTACAAGGAGGTGGGAAAGTCATTGCATAACTAGGTAGATTTGCTGCTGTGGACTTCACTGTGTGAGCTGCTATGGTGGCCCTATTGATTTAGGATTATGAAACAGATCAATATCATTTTACTGTATTTTTTTTTTACTATTGCCTTTTACGCCAAGACTGCAGTAGACCATAAAATCGTATAGACTGTATATAACAGACACCTACTTCTGGCCTGGGCCATCATATATATTTGTAGGTCAATGGTGCTGCCACTCCTTCATCTTTATTGTTGTCATATTCTGCCTCCTCCATATTTGCACAAGGTGTTCCTTGTGACTCAGCTCCTAACACGTGAGTGACATGTTCCCTCTATCTGTGCCTGTCACGCTCATTCGGCCCTCAGTACTGCTCCTTGTGGCACTGTATAATTTCAGTCGCCATCTGCCCAACATATATTCTCCTACTACGCAGCGAGGGAAACATTCAGTGCATCTACTTTGCTTCTTTAAAGGGGTTATCCAGGAAAAAAATAAAATATATATATATATATATATATATATATATATATATATATATATATATATATATATACACACACATCAACTGGCTCCAGAAAGTTAAACAGATTTGTAAATTACTTCTATTAAAAAATCTTAATCCTTTCAGTACTTATGAGCTGATGAAGTTGAGTTGTTCTTTTCTGTCTAAGTGCTCTCTGATGACACCTGTCTCGGGAAACGCCCAGTTTAGAAGCAAATTCCCATAGCAAACCTCGAGACAAGCAGAGATGTCAGCAGAGAGCACTGTTGCCAGACAGAAAACAACAACTCAACTTCAGCAGCTGATAATTATTGAAAGGATTAAGATTTTTTTAATAGAAGTAATTTACAAATCTGTTTAACTTTCTGGAGACAGTTGATATATATATATATATATATATATATATATATATATATAAAAAAAAGTTTTTTCCTGGAATACACCTTTAAAGGGGTACTCCGGTGAAAACCTTTTTTCTTTTAAATCAACTGGTGGCAGAAAGTTAAACATATTTGTAAATTACTTCTATTAAAAAATCTTAATCCTTCCAGTTCTTACTAGCTGCTGAATGCTACAGAGGAAATTCCTTTCTTTTTGGAACACTGATGACATCACGAGCACAGTGCTCTCTGCTGACATCTCTGTCCATTTTAACAACCATGCATAGCAGATGTATGCTAAGGGCAGCATGGTGGCTCAGTGGTTAGCACTGCTGCCTTACAGTGCTGGGGACTTTGGTTCAAATCCCACTAAGGACAACAATAAATAAAGCGTTATTATTATTATTATAATAACATCAGCAGAGAGAACTGTGCTCGTGATGTCATCAGAGAGCATTCCAAAAAGAAAATAATTTCCTCTGTAGTATTCAGCAGCTAATAAGTACAGGAAGGATTAAGATTTTTTAATAGAAGTAATTTACAAATATGTTTAAATTTCTGCCACCAGTTGATTTAAAAGAAAAAAGGTTTTCACCGGAGTACCCCTTTAAGTCTAGTGTAATAACAAAACTTCCTGTTGCCGCTGTTTATTAACTTAATGATTCCTTTTTTACATTTCTAATGTGTTCTGTAATATATGTTTATTTATTTAGCCATGAATTACGCTGCATACACCAATTATTCCACAACATGAACACAATGGGGGAGATTTATCAAGACCTGTCCAGAGGAAAAGTGGCAGAGTTGCCCCTAGCAACCAATCAGATCACTGCTTTCATTTTCCAGAGGCCTTTTCAAAAGTGAAAGCAGCGATCTGATTGGTTGCTATGGGCAACTCAGCCACTTTTCCTCTGGACAGGTCTTGATAAATCTCCCCCCAATATCCCAATAGACCGGAGAAGTCCAATGTCACCAATGCACTTCACAGCTCACTATTAAAAAGACACAGAGACGGCACAGTTATCTGATATGCATAAGGAGGTACTTTAGTTTGGCACAGTTAAAGGGGTACTCCGCTGCCCCAGCGTTCGGAACATTTTGTTCTGAACGCTTGGAGTGGGCGGCGGGGGGTGTGACGTCACGGCCACGCCCCTTATGATGTCACACCACGCCCCCTCAATGCAAGTATATGGGAGGGGGCGTGGCGACAGCCACGCCCCCTCCCATAGACTTGCATTGAGGGGGCGTGGTGTGACATCATAAGGGGCGTGGCCGTGATGTCACGACCCCTGCGTTCTGAACGTATGCCAGGGGCTGCACAGAGATCGTGGGGGTCCCAGCTGCGGGACCCCTGCGATCAGACATCTTATACTCTATCCTTCGGATAGGGGATAAGATCTCTAGGGGCGGAGTACCCCTTTAAATACTTGAATCTGAAAGAAGCTTCTTGATTGTGCTTAGAACATGATTGTGCGTTGAAATCTGGGAACCATAATATCATTGCAAGTTATGGTGCAAGCCGCTCATACACCCACCCACCCTCACCGGCACGGGTGTATGGACTGGCTTCTTCTTCCTTTGGTCGACGGAAAACAATGCGGTCGTGTAGACGGTTTGTCTGTCCTTGCCAGAACTCAATCACAGAAGGACGTACATTGTAACCCCACCTGAAGAAGCAACAGATGACAATTTTAGTATAGAAAGGCGTCTGTGGATCCCGCAACGCCAGCGGGTACTGTTTGACACTCACCATTCAGGTGGTCTGGGCACCTCTTTATCTTTGTATTCTTCTTCTAGCTCAGCGTTCTTCTTCCGTAAATACTGTAGATGGGAAATAATCAATGTTTAGTTCTGCTAATAGCTGTTTTCATGTTGCTGTCTCCTTACCATAATCTGATGTTGAGATTAAAATTTAGCAAATCTTAAAGGGGTACTCTGATGGAAAACTTTTTTCTTTTTTAAATCAACTAGTGCCAGAAAGTTAAAAAAATTTGAAAATGACTTCTATTAAAAAATCTTAATCCTTCCAGTACTTATTAGCTGCTGAATACTGCAGAGGAAATTAATTTCTTTTTGGAACACAGAGCTCTCTGCTGACATCATGACCACAGTGCTCTCTGTTGACATCTCTGTCCATTTTAAGAACTGTCCAGAGTAGGAGAAAATCCCCATAGCAAACATATGCTGCTCTGGTCAGTTCCTAAAATGGACAGAGATGTCATCAGAGAGCACTGTGCGCGTGATGTCATCAGAGAGCTCTGTATTCCAAAAAGAAAATAATTTCCTCTGTAGTATTCAGCAGCTAATAAGTACTGGAAGGATTAAGATTTTTTAATAGAAGTAATTTGCAAATCTGTTTACATTTCTGGCACCAGTTGATTAAAAAGAAAAAGAAAAAAAGTTTTCCACCGGAGTACCCCTTTAAATAAGAATTACTGAACCGGAATCTAATGATTTAGTTTTGTAAAAGTTGCTTCATTTTCTGAGTCCAGAGTCTCATTCCTGACTTCTTTATGGAATTCAAGTGTTTGGAAAAAGGAATGGCTTTTAAAAGACTAAATTAATTCATGGCCGATTCATTAGACTCAGGTTTGGTGTTTAGTTTTTTTTTAAAACTGTTTATTTTTTTTATTTATAAACAAAGACAATCCAGCATAAAGTGTGCTTAAAAAGTGTGCGTGTGTGCATATACTTTGTGTGTGTTAGTATTGTGGAATGTACATGTGTTTGTATCTGTGCATTGTGTGCACACAGTGCAGGGCTTACAGTATCTCCTCAGCTTTATGACACCCAGCTTTCCCAGTCTCCTGAAGATAATATCTGTCTGGTGCCAGATATCACACTAGTATTCTGCCAGGTGGCGAGATCTGGCAAGATCTTGCGGCGGGTACCAAAATCTACCTTCAGGTGCCAAAATTTACCGGAACCATGAGAGGTTCACCTGAGATCTTGCCACAGTAGAAAACAACAGGAAATGTACAAGCTGTGTAAGGGTAAAGTCCCTGGGAACCTACCCTAAAAGCTCAAATTAAATCCCCAGCCTTAGCCCTCAATTGGATGACAGACCCGGCCGCTAATTGGCTGACTAACTCAGATAACACAGATTAGGCTGGGTTCTCAGCACGTTTTTGCAATACAGTTCCTGTATCAGGTTTCTGAATGAAAAACGGATTCCTCAAAACCTGACTAAATTGTGTCAAAACGTGTGTACAAATTTTAGACCGTATACGGTTTGAAAAATGATGTCCGGTTGCATCCGTTTTTTTTTTTAGGAAAATACCATATAAGATTTAAACTTTTCACTCCATTATGAATAAAGTTCCACTTGTTTGATTGAAATTCCAAGAAAAAAAAAAAACTGTGCAAAGTCAAAAACCGTATGGTGAAAACCAGATGGAACCGTTCGCACATACAGTTCTGTCGGGTTCCGTATACGTTTCAATACGGTTTTTCACCTGGATCAAAAATCTTGGTAGGCTACGGTTTTGGGTACAGGAAAAAACTGACAAAACCGTTCAGGATGCAAAACGGACACAACCTGATGCATCTTTTGCCATACGGTTTTCAATGGAGAGTCAATGCATACGGTCTTCAATACGGTTCTGTACGGTTTTCAAATTGAAAAAGTATACGGGAACTGTACTGCAAAAACGTGGTGTGAACCCGGCCTAACATTGTGTCCTCGTTGCCAGCCTAATAAGGGGGACTAATCAAAACCTGGGAAGTGGAACAGTAGAGCAGTTGTCCATAGCAACCAATCAGATCGCTTGAATCTGATTGGTTGCTATGGGCAACTGCTCCAAAAGATGCCGAGATGTGCTGACAGGTGCAGAGAACGCTGCTGGGTGTGGAGACAGGCAAGTTTCTCTTTGACTTACATTATTTAAAAAAAACACAAACCAATACAACATACACTGTATACATTTTTTTGGCAAAAACAATAATGTAATTTAGAACACAAAATTAAAGAGACTGAAACATAAACAGTGAAATGTAAATACAAAACACATATTGGGGGACATATTCAGAAACTACTGTCATTTCTGTTACAGCAATATCATAATATTTTAGATGCCGTGATTAGTATTATTCTCGGCATCTAAAGGGTTAATGATTCCTTATGTCCACCATTAGCAGCGGGACCTGCAGTCTATGAAGCGAGTGCAGCTCATGATGAGCATAAAGGGCAAATGGAAAACCCCAACGGTAAAGGATGTGGCAAGACTGCAGTTCATGGAGCAGGGGTTTCAAGGACGCACGGAGGCGAAGGGTATGTCTCGATAAATCCGGGAACAGTTGAAGCTTGGCGCCATCAAAGTCGATCTCTTTCAACTGACGAGCCCTCCGCATAATGTCATCTTAGACAGAGAAATAGTGAATGCGACAGATCACATCCTTGGGTTTGGCGGGGTCTGAACTAGAAGGCCTCAGAGCCCAATGGGCCCAGTCAATTTTAATCGAAGACTGCCCAGGGCGGCCTAAAACCGAGTTAAAGATACCTGTCAGCTTCGGTAGTAGATCATCCGCACGGGTCGCCTCTGGGAGACCGTGCAGCCCAATATTATTTCGGTGGTTGCGGTTTTCCTGGTCGTCCATGTGAGAATGCAAGAGTCTTTGATTAACCGCTTGCCGTGCCGCAACAGAGCGAAGTTCCTCCATCCATTACTGAGTGGTGAAGAGTAAAGTTTCAAGGACCCCCATTTTGGAAGACAAGGTGTCCACCTCCGACTGCACCACTTGAAGATCTTGTTTCCATGAAGACCGTAATTCCTCTGTGAGTGCCACCATGTCATTTTTCATAGGTAAAAAAGACAGCAGCGCTTGTAGCTTTGGGCTAGATTGCTAAATTTGGGCCGCATCAGGGCGAGGAAGCAAAGAGTCCTGTGGACTGGTAGGAGGTAAGTGCATCACAGGCAGCTGTGGGTACGGAGGCACACATGCCAAGTGCGGTTCAGAACAGGGGTCAGCCGCAGAGGCTGGCACATGCCAGGGGCTCCCCCCTGAGGAGCACCATGAAGGGTTCAGGGAAGGTTGGGGGCGTCTTTCATCAGGGCATGGCGGCTGGAGGGCCTGGTGGGGAGAGGGGGAGGCCACCAGTGAGGGGTAGAGGAGAGAAGACCAGGGCTGCGGTGGTTGAAGTCATGACTGCCGGTTCCAGTAGGGGTATTGTAGAGGTACAGTGCACAGAGGTCCCCCACAGTTTGCAGGCTCCACCAGAGGGTGATGGAGGGGGTTCTGCGGCTCACGCAGTGTCCAGGCGGGGGCTCGACTGAGGGGTATCTGAGCAGTAAGGCTGAGGCTGCAGCAGGGTGTGAAGGCCTCCTGGGCCCACACTTAAGGCCTGCCGGACCAGCGGGGCCACGCCGGAG